>NC_091204.1:34099078-34296337 GCF_040958095.1 Procambarus clarkii | reverse complement strand
ATATAACGGAAAATCAGGAACATTTTAGTTAATTCAAATGAAAACACATTGTTTTTTATCATTTGTATTGGAAACAACATTGTCATATATCTTTTCTTGGATCTAAATAATACGAAACCTCGCTCTATGATTTGAAGGTAAAATCCTCAAATATGGTAAAATAGTGACTTTTTCACGTTAATCATGTAGTTTGATATTGCGTAAATATATTCATTTTTACCAATATTTCGATTCTATTTCATGTAGTATCACGATATGTGATTTGGCCTTCAAATCTCAGAATTTCGCATAATATTGCATTTTAAGGAAGTTTTCTTGCATTTGTTTCGTACGAAAAATCATCGAATTTAGCAATATTTTGACGTTTATCATCCCCTTTTCCTTTATGTGATTTAAACAAAATATCATCGAATTAGGCAATATTTTGCCGTTTTTCCACGTTTTTCTGAATTTTCAGTCTATGGGTATTAATTCATATATAAAAGATAAAAATGATGCAAACACATAATTAATTAGATAATAACCTTAAATACTTCATTTTCAATCATCTATTTATTTCTCGTTAAAATACTGAGTAAGATATTGAAAAGGGGAGAAGTTCGGTTTTTATTGCATATATCGACGTTTCAGCCGGATTAGAGCGGTTTTACGTTTACATCTTTCCCTCGGTAATATAAACGGAAAATCTAGAACATTTTAGTTAATTCTAATGAAAACACATTGTTTTTGTATCATTTGTATTGGAAACAACATTGTCATATGTCTTTTCTTGGATCTAAATAATACGAAACCTCGCTCTATGATTTGGAGTGAAATCCTCAAATATGGTTAAATAGTGACTTTTTTCACGTTTTTCATGTAGTTTGATACTACGTAAATATATTCATTTTTACCAATATTTCGATTCTATTTCATGTAGTATCACGATATGTGATTTGGTCTTCAAATCTCAGAATTTCGCATAATATTGCATTTTAAGGAAGTTTTCTTGCATTTTGTTTCGTACGAAAAATCATCGAATTTAGCAATATTTTGACGTTTATCATCCCCTTTTCCTTTATGTGATTTAAACAAAATATCAACGAATTAGGCAATATTTTGCCGTTTTTCCACGTTTTTCTGAATTTTCAGTCTATGGGTATTAATTCATATATATACGATAAAAATGATGCAAACACATAATTGATTAGATAATAACCTTAAATACTTCATTTTCAATCATCTATTTATTTCTCGTTAAAATACTGAGTAAGATATTGAAAAGAGGAGAAGTTCGGTTTTTATTGCATATATCGACGTTTTAGCCGGATTAGAACGGTTTTACGTGTACATCTTCCCTCGGTAATATAAACGGAAAATCAGGAACATTTTAGTTAATTCAAATGAAAACACATTGTTTTTTATCATTTGTATTGGAAACAACATTGTCATATGTCTTTTCTTGGATCTAAATAATACGAAACCTCGCTCTATGATTTGAAGGTAAAATCCTCAAATATGGTAAAATAGTGACTTTTTCACGTTAATCATGTAGTTTGATATTGCGTAAATATATTCATTTTTACCAATATCTCGATACTATTTCATGTAGTATCACGATATATGATTTGGCCTTCAAATCTCAGAATTTCGCATAATATTTCATTTTAAGCAAGTTTTCTTGCATTTTGTTTCGTACGAAAAATCATCGAATTTAGCAATATTTTGACGTTTATCATCCCCTTTTCCTTTATGTGATTTAAACAAAATATCGAATTAGGCAATATTTTGCCGTTTTTTCACATTTACGTGAATTTTCAGTTTATTGCTATTAAATCATTATATATATGATAAAAATGATGCAAACACATAATAATTATGATTAATGATTAAAATGATTAGATAATAACCTTAAATACTTCATTTTCAATCAACTATTTGTTTCTCGTTAAAATACTGAGTAAGATACTGAAAAGGTGAGAAGATCGGTTTTTATTGCATATATCGACGTTTCAGCCGGATTAGAGCGGTTTTACGTGTACATCTTCCCTCGGTAATATAAACGGAAAATCAGGAACATTTTAGTTAATTCTAATGAAAACACATTGATTTTTATCATTTGTATTGGAAACAACATTGTCATATGTCTTTTCTTGGATCTAAATAATACGAAAGCTCGCTCTATGATTTGAAGTTTAAATCTTTAAACATGGTTAAATAGTGACTTTTTTCACGTTTTTCATGTAGTTTGATACGACGTAAATATATTCATTTTTACCAATATTTCGATTCTATTTCATGTAGTATCACGATATGTGATTTGGCCTTCAAATCTCAGAATTTCGCATAATATTGCATTTTAAGCAAGTTTTCTTGCATTTTGTTTCGTACGAAAAATCATCGAACTTAGCAATATTTTGACGTTTATCATCCCCTTTTCCTTTATGTGATTTAAACAAAATATCATCGAATTAGGCAATATTTTGCCGTTTTTCCACGTTTTTGTGAATTTTCAGTCTATGGGTATTAATTCATATATATACGATAAAAATGATGCAAACACATAATTGATTAGATAATAACCTTAAATACTTCATTTTCAATCATCTATTTGTTTCTCGTTAAAATACTGAGTAAGATATAGAAAAGGGGAGAAGTTCGGTTTTTATTGCATATATCGACGTTTCAGCCTGGTTAGAGCGGTTTTACGTGTACATCTTCCCTCGGTAATATAAACGGAAAATCAAGAACATTTTAGTTAATTCTAATGAAAACACATTGTTTTTGTATCATTTGTATTGGAAACAACATTGTCATATGTCTTTTCTTGGATCTAAATAATACGAAACCTCGCACTATGATTTGGAGTGAAATCCTCAAATATGGTTAAATAGTGACTTTTTTCACGTTTTTCATGTAGTTTGATACTACGTAAATATATTCATTTTTACCAATATTTCGATTCTATTTCATGTAGTATCACGATATGTGATTTGGCCTTCAAATCTCAGAATTTCGCATAATATTGCATTTTAAGGAAGTTTTCTTGCATTTTGTTTCGTACGAAAAATCATCGAATTTAGCAATATTTTGACGTTTATCATCCCCTTTTCCTTTATGTGATTTAAACAAAATATCATCGAATTAGGCAATATTTTGCCGTTTTTCCACGTTTTTCTGAATTTTCAGTCTATGGGTATTAATTCATATATATACGATAAAAATGATGCAAACACATAATTGATTAGATAATAACCTTAAATACTTCATTTTCAATCATCTATTTGTTTCTCCTTAAAATACTGAGTAAGATATAGAAAAGGGGAGAAGTTCGGTTTTTATTGCATATATCGACGTTTCAGCCGGGTTAGAGCGGTTTTACGTGTACATCTTACCTCGGTAATTCAAACGGAAAATCAAGAACATTTTAGTTAATTCTAATGAAAACACATTGTTTTTGTATCATTTGTATTGGAAACAACATTGTCATATGTCTTTTCTTGGATCTAAATAATACGAAACCTCGCTCTATGATTTGAAGGTAAAATCCCCAAATATGGTAAAATTGTGACTTTTTTCACGTTAATCATGTAGTTTGATATTACGTAAATATATTCATTTTTACCAATATTTCGATACTATTTCATGTAGTATTACGATATGTTATTTGGCGTTCAAATCTCAGAATTTCGCATAATATTGCATTTTAAGCAAGTTCTCTTGCATTTTGTTTCGTACGGAAAATCATCGAATTTAGCAATATTTTGACGTTCAACATCCCCTTTTCCTTTATGTTATTTAAACAAAATATCATCGAATTAGGCAATTTTTTGCCGTTTTTCCACGTTTATGTGAATTTTCAGTTTATTGGTATTAATTCATTATATATACGATAAAAATGATGAAAACACATAATAATTATGATTAATGATTAAAATGATTAGATAATAACCTTAAATACTTCATTTTCAATCAACTATTTGTTTCTCGATAAAATACTGAGTAAGATATTGAAAAGGGGAGAAGTTCGGTTTTCATTGCATATATCGACGTTTCAGCCGGATTAGAGCGGTTTTACGTTTACATCTTCCCTCGGTAATATAAACGGAAAATCAAGAACATTTTAGTTAATTCTAATGAAAACACATTGTTTTTGTATCATTTGTATTGGAAACAACATTGTCATATGTCTTTTCTTGGATCTAAATAATACGAAACCTCGCTCTATGATTTGAAGGTAAAATCCCCAAATATGGTAAAATTGTGACTTTTTTCACGTTAATCATGTAGTTTGATATTACGTAAATATATTCATTTTTACCAATATTTCGATACTATATCATGTAGTATTACGATATGTTATTTGGCCTTCAAATCTCAGAATTTCGCATAATATTGCATTTTAAGCAAGTTCTCTTGCATTTTGTTTCGTACGGAACATCATCGAATTTAGCAATATTTTGACGTTCAACATCCCCTTTTCCTTTATGTTATTTAAACAAAATATCATCGAATTAGGCAATTTTTTGCCGTTTTTCCACGTTTATGTGAATTTTCAGTTTATTGGTATTAATTCATTATATATACGATAAAAATGATGAAAACACATAATAATTATGATTAATGATTAAAATGATTAGATAATAACCTTAAATACTTCATTTTCAATCAACTATTTGTTTCTCGATAAAATACTGAGTAAGATATTGAAAAGGGGGAGAAGTTCGGTTTTCATTGCATATATCGACGTTTCAGCCGGATTAGAGCGGTTTTACGTTTACATCTTCCCTCGGTAATATAAACGGAAAATCAAGAACATTTTAGTTAATTCTAATGAAAACACATTGTTTTTGTATCATTTGTATTGGAAACAACATTGTCATATGTCTTTTCTTGGATCTAAATAATACGAAACCTCGCTCTATGATTTGGAGTGAAATCCTCAAATATGGTTAAATAGTGACTTTTTTCACGTTTTTCATGTAGTTTGATACTACGTAAATATATTCATTACCAATATTTCGATTCTATTTCATGTAGTATCACGATATGTGATTTGGCCTTCAAATCTCAGAATTTCGCATAATATTGCATTTTAAAGAAGTTTTCTTGCATTTTGTTTCGTACGAAAAATCATCGAATATTTTGACGTTTATCATCCCCTTTTCCTTTATGTGATTTAAACAAAATATCAACGAATTAGGCAATATTTTGCCGTTTTTCCACGTTTTTCTGAATTTTCAGTCTATGGGTATTAATTCATATATATACGATAAAAATGATGCAAACACATAATTGATTAGATAATAACCTTAAATACTTCATTTTCAATCATCTATTTATTTCTCGTTAAAATACTGAGTAAGATATTGAAAAGGGGAGAAGTTCGGTTTTTATTGCATATATCGACGTTTTAGCCGGATTAGAGCGGTTTTACGTGTACATCTTCCCTCGGTAATATAAACGGAAAATCAGGAACATTTTAGTTAATTCAAATGAAAACACATTGTTTTTTATCATTTGTATTGGAAACAACATTGTCATATGTCTTTTCTTGGATCTAAATAATACGAAACCTCGCTCTATGATTTGAAGGTAAAATCCTCAAATATGGTAAAATAGTGACTTTTTCACGTTAATCATGTAGTTTGATATTGCGTAAATATATTCATTTTTACCAATATTTCGATTCTATTTCATGTAGTATCACGATATGTGATTTGGCCTTCAAATCTCAGAATTTCGCATAATATTGCATTTTATGGAAGTTTTCTTGCATTTTGTTTCGTACGAAAAATCATCGAATTTAGCAATATTTTGACGTTTATCATCCCCTTTTCCTTTATGTGATTTAAACAAAATATCATCGAATTAGGCAATATTTTGCCGTTTTTCCACGTTTTTCTGAATTTTCAGTCTATGGGTATTAATTCATATATAAAAGATAAAAATGATGCAAACACATAATTGATTAGATAATAACCTTAAATACTTCATTTTCAATCATCTATTTATTTCTCGTTAAAATACTGAGTAAGATATTGAAAAGGGGAGAAGTTCGGTTTTTATTGCATATATCGACGTTTCAGCCGGATTAGAGCGGTTTTACGTTTACATCTTCCCTCGGTAATATAAACGGAATATCAAGAACATTTTAGTTAATTCTAATGAAAACACATTGTTTTTGTATCATTTGTATTGGAAACAACATTGTCATATGTCTTTTCTTGGATCTAAATAATACGAAACCTCGCTCTATGATTTGGAGTGAAATCCTCAAATATGGTTAAATAGTGACTTTTTTCACGTTTTTCATGTAGTTTGATACTACGTAAATATATTAATTTTTACCAATATTTCGATTCTATTTCATGTAGTATCACGATATGTGATTTGGTCTTCAAATCTCAGAATTTCGCATAATATTGCATTTTAAGGAAGTTTTCTTGCATTTTGTTTCGTACGAAAAATCATCGAATTTAGCAATATTTTGACGTTTATCATCCCCTTTTCCTTTATGTGATTTAAACAAAATATCAACGAATTAGGCAATATTTTGCCGTTTTTCCACGTTTTTCTGAATTTTCAGTCTATGGGTATTAATTCATATATATACGATAAAAATGATGCAAACACATAATTGATTAGATAATAACCTTAAATACTTCATTTTCAATCATCTATTTATTTCTCGTTAAAATACTGAGTAAGATATTGAAAAGAGGAGAAGTTCGGTTTTTATTGCATATATCGACGTTTTAGCCGGATTAGAGCGGTTTTACGTGTACATCTTCCCTCGGTAATATAAGCGGAAAATCAGGAACATTTTAGTTAATTCAAATGAAAACACATTGTTTTTTATCATTTGTATTGGAAACAACATTGTCATATGTCTTTTCTTGGATCTAAATAATACGAAACCTCGCTCTATGATTTGAAGGTAAAATCCTCATATATGGTAAAATAGTGACTTTTTCACGTTAATCATGTAGTTTGATATTGCGTAAATATATTCATTTTTACCAATATCTCGATACTATTTCATGTAGTATCACGATATATGATTTGGCCTTCAAATCTCAGAATTTCGCATAATATTGCATTTTAAGCAAGTTTTCTTGCATTTTGTTTCGTACGAAAAATCATCGAATTTAGCAATATTTTGACGTTTATCATCCCCTTTTCCTTTATGTGATTTAAACAAAATATCGAATTAGGCAATATTTTGCCGTTTTTCCACATTTACGTGAATTTTCAGTTTATTGCTATTAATTCATTATATATACGATAAAAATGATGCAAACACATAATAATTATGATTAATGATTAAAATGATTAGATAATAACCTTAAATACTTCATTTTCAATCAACTATTTGTTTCTCGTTAAAATACTGAGTAAGATACTGAAAAGGTGAGAAGATCGGTTTTTATTGCATATATCGACGTTTCAGCCGGATTAGAGCGGTTTTACGTGTACTTCTTCCCTCGGTAATATAAACGGAAAATCAGGAACATTTTAGTTAATTCTAATGAAAACACATTGATTTTTATCATTTGTATTGGAAACAACATTGTCATATGTCTTTTCTTGGATCTAAATAATACGAAAGCTCGCTCTATGATTTGAAGTTTAAATCTTTAAATATGGTTAAATAGTGACTTTTTTCACGTTTTTCATGTAGTTTGATACGACGTAAATATATTCATTTTTACCAATATTTCGATTCTATTTCATGTAGTATCACGATATGTGATTTGGCCTTCAAATCTCAGAATTTCGCATAATATTGCATTTTAAGCAAGTTTTCTTGCATTTTGTTTCGTACGAAAAATCATCGAACTTAGCAATATTTTGACGTTTATCATCCCCTTTTCCTTTATGTGATTTAAACAAAATATCATCGAATTAGGCAATATTTTGCCGTTTTTCCACGTTTTTGTGAATTTTCAGTCTATGGGTATTAATTCATATATATACGATAAAAATGATGCAAACACATAATTGATTAGATAATAACCTTAAATACTTCATTTTCAATCATCTATTTGTTTCTCGTTAAAATACTGAGTAAGATATAGAAAAGGGGAGAAGTTCGGTTTTTATTGCATATATCGACGTTTCAGCCGGGTTAGAGCGGTTTTACGTGTACATCTTCCCTCGGTAATATAAACGGAAAATCAAGAACATTTTAGTTAATTCTAATGAAAACACATTGTTTTTGTATCATTTGTATTGGAAACAACATTGTCATATGTCTTTTCTTGGATCTAAATAATACGAAACCTCGCACTATGATTTGGAGTGAAATCCTCAAATATGGTTAAATAGTGACTTTTTTCACGTTTTTCATGTAGTTTGATACTACGTAAATATATTCATTTTTACCAATATTTCGATTCTATTTCATGTAGTATCACGATATGTGATTTGGCCTTCAAATCTCAGAATTTCGCATAATATTGCATTTTAAGGAAGTTTTCTTGCATTTTGTTTCGTACGAAAAATCATCGAATTTAGCAATATTTTGACGTTTATCATCCCCTTTTTCTTTATGTGATTTAAACAAAATATCAACGAATTAGGCAATATTTTGCCGTTTTTCCACGTTTTTCTGAATTTTCAGTCTATGGGTATTAATTCATATATATACGATAAAAATGATGCAAACACATAATTGATTAGATAATAACCTTAAATACTTCATTTTCAATCATCTATTTATTTCTCGTTAAAATACTGAGTAAGATATTGAAAAGAGGAGAAGTTCGGTTTTTATTGCATATATCGACGTTTTAGCCGGATTAGAGCGGTTTTACGTGTACATCTTCCCTCGGTAATATAAACGGAAAATCAGGAACATTTTAGTTAATTCAAATGAAAACACATTGTTTTTTATCATTTGTATTGGAAACAACATTGTCATATGTCTTTTCTTGGATCTAAATAATACGAAACCTCGCTCTATGATTTGAAGGTAAAATCCTCAAATATGGTAAAATAGTGACTTTTTCACGTTAATCATGTAGTTTGATATTGCGTAAATATATTCATTTTTACCAATATTTCGATACTATTTCATGTAGTATCACGATATATGATTTGGCCTTCAAATCTCAGAATTTCGCATAATATTGCATTTTAAGCAAGTTTTCTTGCATTTTGTTTCGTACGATAAATCATCGAATTTAGCAATATTTTGACGTTTATCATCCCCTTTTCCTTTATGTGATTTAAACAAAATATCAACGAATTAGGCAATATTTTGCCGTTTTTCCACATTTACGTGAATTTTCAGTTTATTGCTATTAATTCATTATATATACGATAAAAATGATGCAAACACATAATAATTATGATTAATGATTAAAATGATTAGATAATAACCTTAAATACTTCATTTTCAATCAACTATTTGTTTCTCGTTAAAATACTGAGTAAGATACTGAAAAGGTGAGAAGATCGGTTTTTATTGCATATATCGACGTTTCAGCCGGATTAGAGCGGTTTTACGTGTACTTCTTCCCTCGGTAATATAAACGGAAAATCAGGAACATTTTAGTTAATTCTAATGAAAACACATTGATTTTTATCATTTGTATTGGAAACAACATTGTCATATGTCTTTTCTTGGATCTAAATAATACGAAAGCTCGCTCTATGATTTGAAGTTTAAATCTTTAAATATGGTTAAATAGTGACTTTTTTCACGTTTTTCATGTAGTTTGATACGACGTAAATATATTCATTTTTACCAATATTTCGATTCTATTTCATGTAGTATCACGATATGTGATTTGGCCTTCAAATCTCAGAATTTCGCATAATATTGCATTTTAAGCAAGTTTTCTTGCATTTTGTTTCGTACGAAAAATCATCGAACTTAGCAATATTTTGACGTTTATCATCCCCTTTTCCTTTATGTGATTTAAACAAAATATCATCGAATTAGGCAATATTTTGCCGTTTTTCCACGTTTTTGTGAATTTTCAGTCTATGGGTATTAATTCATATATATACGATAAAAATGATGCAAACACATAATTGATTAGATAATAACCTTAAATACTTCATTTTCAATCATCTATTTGTTTCTCGTTAAAATACTGAGTAAGATATAGAAAAGGGGAGAAGTTCGGTTTTTATTGCATATATCGACGTTTCAGCCGGGTTAGAGCGGTTTTACGTGTACATCTTCCCTCGGTAATATAAACGGAAAATCAAGAACATTTTAGTTAATTCTAATGAAAACACATTGTTTTTGTATCATTTGTATTGGAAACAACATTGTCATATGTCTTTTCTTGGATCTAAATAATACGAAACCTCGCACTATGATTTGGAGTGAAATCCTCAAATATGGTTAAATAGTGACTTTTTTCACGTTTTTCATGTAGTTTGATACTACGTAAATATATTCATTTTTACCAATATTTCGATTCTATTTCATGTAGTATCACGATATGTGATTTGGCCTTCAAATCTCAGAATTTCGCATAATATTGCATTTTAAGGAAGTTTTCTTGCATTTTGTTTCGTACGAAAAATCATCGAATTTAGCAATATTTTGACGTTTATCATCCCCTTTTTCTTTATGTGATTTAAACAAAATATCAACGAATTAGGCAATATTTTGCCGTTTTTCCACGTTTTTCTGAATTTTCAGTCTATGGGTATTAATTCATATATATACGATAAAAATGATGCAAACACATAATTGATTAGATAATAACCTTAAATACTTCATTTTCAATCATCTATTTATTTCTCGTTAAAATACTGAGTAAGATATTGAAAAGAGGAGAAGTTCGGTTTTTATTGCATATATCGACGTTTTAGCCGGATTAGAGCGGTGTTACGTGTACATCTTCCCTCGGTAATATAAACGGAAAATCAGGAACATTTTAGTTAATTCAAATGAAAACACATTGTTTTTTATCATTTGTATTGGAAACAACATTGTCATATGTCTTTTCTTGGATCTAAATAATACGAAACCTCGCTCTATGATTTGAAGGTAAAATCCTCAAATATGGTAAAATAGTGACTTTTTCACGTTAATCATGTAGTTTGATATTGCGTAAATATATTCATTTTTACCAATATTTCGATACTATTTCATGTAGTATCACGATATATGATTTGGCCTTCAAATCTCAGAATTTCGCATAATATTGCATTTTAAGCAAGTTTTCTTGCATTTTGTTTCGTACGAAAAATCATCGAATTTAGCAATATTTTGACGTTTATCATCCCCTTTTCCTTTATGTGATTTAAACAAAATATCGAATTAGGCAATATTTTGCCGTTTTTCCACATTTACGTGAATTTTCAGTTTATTGCTATTAATTCATTATATATACGATAAAAATGATGCAAACACATAATAATTATGATTAATGATTAAAATGATTAGATAATAACCTTAAGTACTTCATTTTCAATCAACTATTTGTTTCTCGTTAAAATACTGAGTAAGATACTGAAAAGGTGAGAAGATCGGTTTTTATTGCATATATCGACGTTTCAGCCGGATTAGAGCGGTTTTACGTGTACATCTTCCCTCGGTAATATAAACGGAAAATCAGGAACATTTTAGTTAATTCTAATGAAAACACATTGATTTTTATCATTTGTATTGGAAACAACATTGTCATATGTCTTTTCTTGGATCTAAATAATACGAAAGCTCGCTCTATGATTTGAAGTTTAAATCTTTAAATATGGTTAAATAGTGACTTTTTTCACGTTTTTCATGTAGTTTGATACGACGTAAATATATTCATTTATACTAATATTTCGATTCTATTTCATGTAGTATCACGATATGTGATTTGGCCTTCAAATCTCAGAATTTCGCATAATATTGCATTTTAAGCAAGTTTTCTTGCATTTTGTTTCGTACGAAAAATCATCGAACTTAGCAATATTTTGACGTTTATCATCCCCTTTTCCTTTATGTGATTTAAACAAAATATCATCGAATTAGGCAATATTTTGCCGTTTTTCCACGTTTTTGTGAATTTTCAGTCTATGGGTATTAATTCATATATATACGATAAAAATGATGCAAACACATAATTGATTAGATAATAACCTTAAATACTTCATTTTCAATCATCTATTTGTTTCTCGTTAAAATACTGAGTAAGATATAGAAAAGGGGAGAAGTTCGGTTTTTATTGCATATATCGACGTTTCAGCCGGGTTAGAGCGGTTTTACGTGTACATCTTCCCTCGGTAATATAAACGGAAAATCAAGAACATTTTAGTTAATTCTAATGAAAACACATTGTTTTTGTATCATTTGTATTGGAAACAACATTGTCATATGTCTTTTCTTGGATCTAAATAATACGAAACCTCGCACTATGATTTGGAGTGAAATCCTCAAATATGGTTAAATAGTGACTTTTTTCACGTTTTTCATGTAGTTTGATACTACGTAAATATATTCATTTTTACCAATATTTCGATTCTATTTCATGTAGTATCACGATATGTGATTTGGCCTTCAAATCTCAGAATTTCGCATAATATTGCATTTTAAGGAAGTTTTCTTGCATTTTGTTTCGTACGAAAAATCATCGAATTTAGCAATATTTTGACGTTTATCATCCCCTTTTCCTTTATGTGATTTAAACAAAATATCATCGAATTAGGCAATATTTTGCCGTTTTTCCACGTTTTTCTGAATTTTCAGTCTATGGGTTTTAATTCATATATAAAAGATAAAAATGATGCAAACACATAATTGATTAGATAATAACCTTAAATACTTCATTTTCAATCATCTATTTATTTCTCGTTAAAATACTGAGTAAGATATTGAAAAGGGGAGAAGTTCGGTTTTTATTGCATATATCGACGTTTCAGCCGGGTTAGAGCGGTTTTACGTGTACATCTTCCCTCGGTAATATAAACGGAAAATCAAGAACATTTTAGTTAATTCTAATGAAAACACATTGTTTTTGTATCATTTGTATTGGAAACAACATTGTCATATGTCTTTTCTTGGATCTAAATAATACGAAACCTCGCTCTATGATTTGAAGGTAAAATCCCCAAATATGGTAAAATTGTGACTTTTTTCACGTTAATCATGTAGTTTGATATTACGTAAATATATTCATTTTTACCAATATTTCGATACTATTTCATGTAGTATTACGATATGTTATTTGGCGTTCAAATCTCAGAATTTCGCATAATATTGCATTTTAAGCAAGTTCTCTTGCATTTTGTTTCGTACGGAAAATCATCGAATTTAGCAATATTTTGACGTTCAACATCCCCTTTTCCTTTATGTTATTTAAACAAAATATCATCGAATTAGGCAATTTTTTGCCGTTTTTCCACGTTAATGTGAATTTTCAGTTTATTGGTATTAATTCATTATATATACGATAAAAATGATGAAAACACATAATAATTATGATTAATGATTAAAATGATTAGATAATAACCTTAAATACTTCATTTTCAATCAACTATTTGTTTCTCGATAAAATACTGAGTAAGATATTGAAAAGGGGAGAAGTTCGGTTTTCATTGCATATATCGACGTTTCAGCCGGATTAGAGCGGTTTTACGTTTACATCTTCCCTCGGTAATATAAACGGAAAATCAAGAACATTTTAGTTAATTCTAATGAAAACACATTGTTTTTGTATCATTTGTATTGGAAACAACATTGTCATATGTCTTTTCTTGGATCTAAATAATACGAAACCTCGCTCTATGATTTGGAGTGAAATCCTCAAATATGGTTAAATAGTGACTTTTTTCACGTTTTTCATGTAGTTTGATACTACGTAAATATATTCATTTTTACCAATATTTCGATTCTATTTCATGTAGTATCACGATATGTGATTTGGCCTTCAAATCTCAGAATTTCGCATAATATTGCATTTTAAGGAAGTTTTCTTGCATTTTGTTTCGTACGAAAAATCATCGAATTTAGCAATATTTTGACGTTTATCATCCCCTTTTCCTTTATGTGATTTAAACAAAATATCATCGAATTAGGCAATATTTTGCCGTTTTTCCACGTTTTTCTGAATTTTCAGTCTATGGGTTTTAATTCATATATAAAAGATAAAAATGATGCAAACACATAATTGATTAGATAATAACCTTAAATACTTCATTTTCAATCATCTATTTATTTCTCGTTAAAATACTGAGTAAGATATTGAAAAGGGGAGAAGTTCGGTTTTTATTGCATATATCGACGTTTCAGCCGGGTTAGAGCGGTTTTACGTGTACATCTTCCCTCGGTAATATAAACGGAAAATCAAGAACATTTTAGTTAATTCTAATGAAAACACATTGTTTTTGTATCATTTGTATTGGAAACAACATTGTCATATGTCTTTTCTTGGATCTAAATAATACGAAACCTCGCTCTATGATTTGAAGGTAAAATCCCCAAATATGGTAAAATTGTGACTTTTTTCACGTTAATCATGTAGTTTGATATTACGTAAATATATTCATTTTTACCAATATTTCGATACTATTTCATGTAGTATTACGATATGTTATTTGGCGTTCAAATCTCAGAATTTCGCATAATATTGCATTTTAAGCAAGTTCTCTTGCATTTTGTTTCGTACGGAAAATCATCGAATTTAGCAATATTTTGACGTTCAACATCCCCTTTTCCTTTATGTTATTTAAACAAAATATCATCGAATTAGGCAATTTTTTGCCGTTTTTCCACGTTTATGTGAATTTTCAGTTTATTGGTATTAATTCATTATATATACGATAAAAATGATGAAAACACATAATAATTATGATTAATGATTAAAATGATTAGATAATAACCTTAAATACTTCATTTTCAATCAACTATTTGTTTCTCGATAAAATACTGAGTAAGATATTGAAAAGGGGAGAAGTTCGGTTTTCATTGCATATATCGACGTTTCAGCCGGATTAGAGCGGTTTTACGTTTACATCTTCCCTCGGTAATATAAACGGAAAATCAAGAACATTTTAGTTAATTCTAATGAAAACACATTGTTTTTGTATCATTTGTATTGGAAACAACATTGTCATATGTCTTTTCTTGGATCTAAATAATACGAAACCTCGCTCTATGATTTGGAGTGAAATCCTCAAATATGGTTAAATAGTGACTTTTTTCACGTTTTTCATGTAGTTTGATACTACGTAAATATATTCATTTTTACCAATATTTCGATTCTATTTCATGTAGTATCACGATATGTGATTTGGCCTTCAAATCTCAGAATTTCGCATAATATTGCATTTTAAAGAAGTTTTCTTGCATTTTGTTTCGTACGAAAAATCATCGAATATTTTGACGTTTATCATCCCCTTTTCCTTTATGTGATTTAAACAAAATATCAACGAATTAGGCAATATTTTGCCGTTTTTCCACGTTTTTCTGAATATTCAGTCTATGGGTATTAATTCATATATATACGATAAAAATGATGCAAACACATAATTGATTAGATAATAACCTTAAATACTTCATTTTCAATCATCTATTTATTTCTCGTTAAAATACTGAGTAAGATATTGAAAAGGGGAGAAGTTCGGTTTTTATTGCATATATCGACGTTTTAGCCGGATTAGAGCGGTTTTACGTGTACATCTTCCCTCGGTAATATAAACGGAAAATCAGGAACATTTTAGTTAATTCAAATGAAAACACATTGTTTTTTATCATTTGTATTGGAAACAACATTGTCTTTTCTTGGATCTAAATAATACGAAACCTCGCTCTATGATTTGAAGGTAAAATCCTCAAATATGGTAAAATAGTGACTTTTTCACGTTAATCATGTAGTTTGATATTGCGTAAATATATTCATTTTTACCAATATTTCGATACTATTTCATGTAGTATCACGATATATGATTTGGCCTTCAAATCTCAGAATTTCGCATAATATTGCATTTTAAGCAAGTTTTCTTGCATTTTGTTTCGTACGAAAAATCATCGAATTTAGCAATATTTTGACGTTTATCATCCCCTTTTCCTTTATGTGATTTAAACAAAATATCATCGAATTAGGCAATATTTTGCCGTTTTTCCACATTTACGTGAATTTTCAGTTTATTGCTATTAGTTCATTATATATACGATAAAAATGATGCAAACACATAATAATTATGATTAATGATTAAAATGATTAGATAATAACCTTAAATACTTCATTTTCAATCAACTATTTGTTTCTCGTTAAAATACTGAGTAAGATACTGAAAAGGTGAGAAGATCGGTTTTTATTGCATATATCGACGTTTCAGCCGGATTAGAGCGGTTTTACGTGTACATCTTCCCTCGGTAATATAAACGGAAAATCAGGAACATTTTAGTTAATTCTAATGAAAACACATTGATTTTTATCATTTGTATTGGAAACAACATTGTCATATGTCTTTTCTTGGATCTAAATAATACGAAAGCTCGCTCTATGATTTGAAGTTTAAATCTTTAAATATGGTTAAATAGTGACTTTTTTCACGTTTTTCATGTAGTTTGATACGACGTAAATATATTCATTTTTACCAATATTTCGATTCTATTTCATGTAGTATCACGATATGTGATTTGGCCTTCAAATATCAGAATTTCGCATAATATTGCATTTTAAGCAAGTTTTCTTGCATTTTGTTTCGTACGAAAAATCATCGAACTTAGCAATATTTTGACGTTTATCATCCCCTTTTCCTTTATGTGATTTAAACAAAATATCATCGAATTAGGCAATATTTTGCCGTTTTTCCACGTTTTTGTGAATTTTCAGTCTATGGGTATTAATTCATATATATACGATAAAAATGATGCAAACACATAATTGATTAGATAATAACCTTAAATACTTCATTTTCAATCATCTATTTGTTTCTCCTTAAAATACTGAGTAAGATATAGAAAAGGGGAGAAGTTCGGTTTTTATTGCATATATCGACGTTTCAGCCGGGTTAGAGCGGTTTTACGTGTACATCTTACCTCGGTAATATAAACGGAAAATCAAGAACATTTTAGTTAATTCTAATGAAAACACATTGTTTTTGTATCATTTGTATTGGAAACAACATTGTCATATGTCTTTTCTTGGATCTAAATAATACGAAACCTCGCTCTATGATTTGAAGGTAAAATCCCCAAATATGGTAAAATTGTGACTTTTTTCACGTTAATCATGTAGTTTGATATTACGTAAATATATTCATTTTTACCAATATTTCGATACTATTTCATGTAGTATTACGATATGTTATTTGGCCTTCAAATCTCAGAATTTCGCATAATATTGCATTTTAAGCAAGTTCTCTTGCATTTTGTTTCGTACGGAACATCATCGAATTTAGCAATATTTTGACGTTCAACATCCCCTTTTCCTTTATGTTATTTAAACAAAATATCATCGAATTAGGCAATTTTTTGCCGTTTTTCCACGTTTATGTGAATTTTCAGTTTATTGGTATTAATTCATTATATATACGATAAAAATGATGAAAACACATAATAATTATGATTAATGATTAAAATGATTAGATAATAACCTTAAATACTTCATTTTCAATCAACTATTTGTTTCTCGATAAAATACTGAGTAAGATATTGAAAAGGGGAGAAGTTCGGTTTTCATTGCATATATCGACGTTTCAGCCGGATTAGAGCGGTTTTACGTTTACATCTTCCCTCGGTAATATAAACGGAAAATCAAGAACATTTTAGTTAATTCTAATGAAAACACATTGTTTTTGTATCATTTGTATTGGAAACAACATTGTCATATGTCTTTTCTTGGATCTAAATAATACGAAACCTCGCTCTATGATTTGGAGTGAAATCCTCAAATATGGTTAAATAGTGACTTTTTTCACGTTTTTCATGTAGTTTGATACTACGTAAATATATTCATTACCAATATTTCGATTCTATTTCATGTAGTATCACGATATGTGATTTGGCCTTCAAATCTCAGAATTTCGCATAATATTGCATTTTAAAGAAGTTTTCTTGCATTTTGTTTCGTACGAAAAATCATCGAATATTTTGACGTTTATCATCCCCTTTTCCTTTATGTGATTTAAACAAAATATCAACGAATTAGGCAATATTTTGCCGTTTTTCCACGTTTTCTGAATTTTCAGTCTATGGGTATTAATTCATATATATACGATAAAAATGATGCAAACACATAATTGATTAGATAATAACCTTAAATACTTCATTTTCAATCATCTATTTATTTCTCGTTAAAATACTGAGTAAGATATTGAAAAGGGGAGAAGTTCGGTTTTTATTGCATATATCGACGTTTTAGCCGGATTAGAGCGGTTTTACGTGTACATCTTCCCTCGGTAATATAAACGGAAAATCAGGAACATTTTAGTTAATTCAAATGAAAACACATTGTTTTTTATCATTTGTATTGGAAACAACATTGTCATATGTCTTTTCTTGGATCTAAATAATACGAAACCTCGCTCTATGATTTGAAGGTAAAATCCTCAAATATGGTAAAATAGTGACTTTTTCACGTTAATCATGTAGTTTGATATTGCGTAAATATATTCATTTTTACCAATATTTCGATTCTATTTCATGTAGTATCACGATATGTGATTTGGCCTTCAAATCTCAGAATTTCGCATAATATTGCATTTTAAGGAAGTTTTCTTGCATTTTGTTTCGTACGAAAAATCATCGAATTTAGCAATATTTTGACGTTTATCATCCCCTTTTCCTTTATGTGATTTAAACAAAATATCATCGAATTAGGCAATATTTTGCCGTTTTTCCACGTTTTTCTGAATTTTCAGTCTATGGGTATTAATTCATATATAAAAGATAAAAATGATGCAAACACATAATTGATTAGATAATAACCTTAAATACTTCATTTTCAATCATCTATTTATTTCTCGTTAAAATACTGAGTAAGATATTGAAAAGGGGAGAAGTTCGGTTTTTATTGCATATATCGACGTTTCAGCCGGATTAGAGCGGTTTTACGTTTACATCTTCCCTCGGTAATATAAACGGAAAATCAAGAACATTTTAGTTAATTCTAATGAAAACACATTGTTTTTGTATCATTTGTATTGGAAACAACATTGTCATATGTCTTTTCTTGGATCTAAATAATACGAAACCTCGCTCTATGATTTGGAGTGAAATCCTCAAATATGGTTAAATAGTGATTTTTTTCACGTTTTTCATGTAGTTTGATACTACGTAAATATATTCATTTTTACCAATATTTCGATTCTATTTCATGTAGTATCACGATATGTGATTTGGTCTTCAAATCTCAGAATTTCGCATAATATTGCATTTTAAGGAAGTTTTCTTGCATTTTGTTTCGTACGAAAAATCATCGAATTTAGCAATATTTTGACGTTTATCATCCCCTTTTCCTTTATGTGATTTAAACAAAATATCAACGAATTAGGCAATATTTTGCCGTTTTTCCACGTTTTTCTGAATTTTCAGTCTATGGGTATTAATTCATATATATACGATAAAAATGATGCAAACACATAATTGATTAGATAATAACCTTAAATACTTCATTTTCAATCATCTATTTATTTCTCGTTAAAATACTGAGTAAGATATTGAAAAGAGGAGAAGTTCGGTTTTTATTGCATATATCGACGTTTTAGCCGGATTAGAACGGTTTTACGTGTACATCTTCCCTCGGTAATATAAACGGAAAATCAGGAACATTTTAGTTAATTCAAATGAAAACACATTGTTTTTTATCATTTGTATTGGAAACAACATTGTCATATGTCTTTTCTTGGATCTAAATAATACGAAACCTCGCTCTATGATTTGAAGGTAAAATCCTCAAATATGGTAAAATAGTGACTTTTTCACGTTAATCATGTAGTTTGATATTGCGTAAATATATTCATTTTTACCAATATCTCGATACTATTTCATGTAGTATCACGATATATGATTTGGCCTTCAAATCTCAGAATTTCGCATAATATTGCATTTTAAGCAAGTTTTCTTGCATTTTGTTTCGTACGAAAAATCATCGAATTTAGCAATATTTTGACGTTTATCATCCCCTTTTCCTTTATGTGATTTAAACAAAATATCGAATTAGGCAATATTTTGCCGTTTTTCCACATTTACGTGAATTTTCAGTTTATTGCTATTAATTCATTATATATACGATAAAAATGATGCAAACACATAATAATTATGATTAATGATTAAAATGATTAGATAATAACCTTAAATACTTCATTTTCAATCAACTATTTGTTTCTCGTTAAAATACTGAGTAAGATACTGAAAAGGTGAGAAGATCGGTTTTTATTGCATATATCGACGTTTCAGCCGGATTAGAGCGGTTTTACGTGTACATCTTCCCTCGGTAATATAAACGGAAAATCAGGAACATTTTAGTTAATTCTAATGAAAACACATTGATTTTTATCATTTGTATTGGAAACAACATTGTCATATGTCTTTTCTTGGATCTAAATAATACGAAAGCTCGCTCTATGATTTGAAGTTTAAATCTTTAAATATGGTTAAATAGTGACTTTTTTCACGTTTTTCATGTAGTTTGATACGACGTAAATATATTCATTTTTACCAATATTTCGATTCTATTTCATGTAGTATCACGATATGTGATTTGGCCTTCAAATCTCAGAATTTCGCATAATATTGCATTTTAAGCAAGTTTTCTTGCATTTTGTTTCGTACGAAAAATCATCGAACTTAGCAATATTTTGACGTTTATCATCCCCTTTTCCTTTATGTGATTTAAACAAAATATCATCGAATTAGGCAATATTTTGCCGTTTTTCCACGTTTTTGTGAATTTTCAGTCTATGGGTATTAATTCATATATATACGATAAAAATGATGCAAACACATAATTGATTAGATAATAACCTTAAATACTTCATTTTCAATCATCTATTTGTTTCTCGTTAAAATACTGAGTAAGATATAGAAAAGGGGAGAAGTTCGGTTTTTATTGCATATATCGACGTTTCAGCCGGGTTAGAGCGGTTTTACGTGTACATCTTCCCTCGGTAATATAAACGGAAAATCAAGAACATTTTAGTTAATTCTAATGAAAACACATTGTTTTTGTATCATTTGTATTGGAAACAACATTGTCATATGTCTTTTCTTGGATCTAAATAATACGAAACTTCGCACTATGATTTGGAGTGAAATCCTCAAATATGGTTAAATAGTGACTTTTTTCACGTTTTTCATGTAGTTTGATACTACGTAAATATATTCATTTTTACCAATATTTCGATTCTATTTCATGTAGTATCACGATATGTGATTTGGCCTTCAAATCTCAGAATTTCGCATAATATTGCATTTTAAGGAAGTTTTCTTGCATTTTGTTTCGTACGAAAAATCATCGAATTTAGCAATATTTTGACGTTTATCATCCCCTTTTCCTTTATGTGATTTAAACAAAATATCATCGAATTAGGCAATATTTTGCCGTTTTTCCACGTTTTTCTGAATTTTCAGTCTATGGGTATTAATTCATATATATACGATAAAAATGATGCAAACACATAATTGATTAGATAATAACCTTAAATACTTCATTTTCAATCATCTATTTGTTTCTCCTTAAAATACTGAGTAAGATATAGAAAAGGGGAGAAGTTCGGTTTTTATTGCATATATCGACGTTTCAGCCGGGTTAGAGCGGTTTTACGTGTACATCTTACCTCGGTAATATAAACGGAAAATCAAGAACATTTTAGTTAATTCTAATGAAAACACATTGTTTTTGTATCATTTGTATTGGAAACAACATTGTCATATGTCTTTTCTTGGATCTAAATAATACGAAACCTCGCTCTATGATTTGAAGGTAAAATCCCCAAATATGGTAAAATTGTGACTTTTTTCACGTTAATCATGTAGTTTGATATTACGTAAATATATTCATTTTTACCAATATTTCGATACTATTTCATGTAGTATTACGATATGTTATTTGGCCTTCAAATCTCAGAATTTCGCATAATATTGCATTTTAAGCAAGTTCTCTTGCATTTTGTTTCGTACGGAAAATCATCGAATTTAGCAATATTTTGACGTTCAACATCCCCTTTTCCTTTATGTTATTTAAACAAAATATCATCGAATTAGGCAATTTTTTGCCGTTTTTCCACGTTTATGTGAATTTTCAGTTTATTGGTATTAATTCATTATATATACGATAAAAATGATGAAAACACATAATAATTATGATTAATGATTAAAATGATTAGATAATAACCTTAAATACTTCATTTTCAATCAACTATTTGTTTCTCGATAAAATACTGAGTAAGATATTGAAAAGGGGAGAAGTTCGGTTTTCATTGCATATATCGACGTTTCAGCCGGATTAGAGCGGTTTTACGTTTACATCTTCCCTCGGTAATATAAACGGAAAATCAAGAACATTTTAGTTAATTCTAATGAAAACACATTGTTTTTGTATCATTTGTATTGGAAACAACATTGTCATATGTCTTTTCTTGGATCTAAATAATACGAAACCTCGCTCTATGATTTGAAGGTAAAATCCCCAAATATGGTAAAATTGTGACTTTTTTCACGTTAATCATGTAGTTTGATATTACGTAAATATATTCATTTTTACCAATATTTCGATACTATTTCATGTAGTATTACGATATGTTATTTGGCCTTCAAATCTCAGAATTTCGCATAATATTGCATTTTAAGCAAGTTCTCTTGCATTTTGTTTCGTACGGAACATCATCGAATTTAGCAATATTTTGACGTTCAACATCCCCTTTTCCTTTATGTTATTTAAACAAAATATCATCGAATTAGGCAATTTTTTGCCGTTTTTCCACGTTTATGTGAATTTTCAGTTTATTGGTATTAATTCATTATATATACGATAAAAATGATGAAAACACATAATAATTATGATTAATGATTAAAATGATTAGATAATAACCTTAAATACTTCATTTTCAATCAACTATTTGTTTCTCGATAAAATACTGAGTAAGATATTGAAAAGGGGAGAAGTTCGGTTTTCATTGCATATATCGACGTTTCAGCCGGATTAGAGCGGTTTTACGTTTACATCTTCCCTCGGTAATATAAACGGAAAATCAAGAACATTTTAGTTAATTCTAATGAAAACACATTGTTTTTGTATCATTTGTATTGGAAACAACATTGTCATATGTCTTTTCTTGGATCTAAATAATACGAAACCTCGCTCTATGATTTGGAGTGAAATCCTCAAATATGGTTAAATAGTGACTTTTTTCACGTTTTTCATGTAGTTTGATACTACGTAAATATATTCATTACCAATATTTCGATTCTATTTCATGTAGTATCACGATATGTGATTTGGCCTTCAAATCTCAGAATTTCGCATAATATTGCATTTTAAAGAAGTTTTCTTGCATTTTGTTTCGTTCGAAAAATCATCGAATATTTTGACGTTTATCATCCCCTTTTCCTTTATGTGATTTAAACAAAATATCAACGAATTAGGCAATATTTTGCCGTTTTTCCACGTTTTTCTGAATTTTCAGTCTATGGGTATTAATTCATATATATACGATAAAAATGATGCAAACACATAATTGATTAGATAATAACCTTAAATACTTCATTTTCAATCATCTATTTATTTCTCGTTAAAATACTGAGTAAGATATTGAAAAGGGGAGAAGTTCGGTTTTTATTGCATATATCGACGTTTTAGCCGGATTAGAGCGGTTTTACGTGTACATCTTCCCTCCGTAATATTAACGGAAAATCAGGAACATTTTAGTTAATTCAAATGAAAACACATTGTTTTTTATCATTTGTATTGGAAACAACATTGTCATATGTCTTTTCTTGGATCTAAATAATACAAAACCTCGCTCTATGATTTGAAGGTAAATTCCTCAAATATGGTAAAATAGTGACTTTTTCACGTTAATCATGTAGTTTGATATTGCGTAAATATATTCATTTTTACCAATATTTCGATTCTATTTCATGTAGTATCACGATATGTGATTTGGCCTTCAAATCTCAGAATTTCGCATAATATTGCATTTTATGGAAGTTTTCTTGCATTTTGTTTCGTACGAAAAATCATCGAATTTAGCAATATTTTGACGTTTATCATCCCCTTTTCCTTTATGTGATTTAAACAAAATATCATCGAATTAGGCAATATTTTGCCGTTTTTCCACGTTTTTCTGAATTTTCAGTCTATGGGTATTAATTCATATATAAAAGATAAAAATGATGCAAACACATAATTGATTAGATAATAACCTTAAATACTTCATTTTCAATCATCTATTTATTTCTCGTTAAAATACTGAGTAAGATATTGAAAAGGGGAGAAGTTCGGTTTTTATTGCATATATCGACGTTTCAGCCGGATTAGAGCGGTTTTACGTTTACATCTTCCCTCGGTAATATAAACGGAAAATCAAGAACATTTTAGTTAATTCTAATGAAAACACATTGTTTTTGTATCATTTGTATTGGAAACAACATTGTCATATGTCTTTTCTTGGATCTAAATAATACGAAACCTCGCTCTATGATTTGGAGTGAAATCCTCAAATATGGTTAAATAGTGACTTTTTTCACGTTTTTCATGTAGTTTGATACTACATAAATATATTAATTTTTACCAATATTTCGATTCTATTTCATGTAGTATCACGATATGTGATTTGGTCTTCAAATCTCAGAATTTCGCATAATATTGCATTTTAAGGAAGTTTTCTTGCATTTTGTTTCGTACGAAAAATCATCGAATTTAGCAATATTTTGACGTTTATCATCCCCTTTTCCTTTATGTGATTTAAACAAAATATCAACGAATTAGGCAATATTTTGCCGTTTTTCCACGTTTTTCTGAATTTTCAGTCTATGGGTATTAATTCATATATATACGATAAAAATGATGCAAACACATAATTGATTAGATAATAACCTTAAATACTTCATTTTCAATCATCTATTTATTTCTCGTTAAAATACTGAGTAAGATATTGAAAAGAGGAGAAGTTCGGTTTTTATTGCATATATCGACGTTTTAGCCGGATTAGAGCGGTTTTACGTGTACATCTTCCCTCGGTAATATAAGCGGAAAATCAGGAACATTTTAGTTAATTCAAATGAAAACACATTGTTTTTTATCATTTGTATTGGAAACAACATTGTCATATGTCTTTTCTTGGATCTAAATAATACGAAACCTCGCTCTATGATTTGAAGGTAAAATCCTCAAATATGGTAAAATAGTGACTTTTTCACGTTAATCATGTAGTTTGATATTGCGTAAATATATTCATTTTTACCAATATCTCGATACTATTTCATGTAGTATCACGATATATGATTTGGCCTTCAAATCTCAGAATTTCGCATAATATTGCATTTTAAGCAAGTTTTCTTGCATTTTGTTTCGTACGAAAAATCATCGAATTTAGCAATATTTTGACGTTTATCATCCCCTTTTCCTTTATGTGATTTAAACAAAATATCGAATTAGGCAATATTTTGCCGTTTTTCCACATTTACGTGAATTTTCATTTTATTGCTATTAATTCATTATATATACGATAAAAATGATGCAAACACATAATAATTATGATTAATGATTAAAATGATTAGATAATAACCTTAAATACTTCATTTTCAATCAACTATTTGTTTCTCGTTAAAATACTGAGTAAGATACTGAAAAGGTGAGAAGATCGGTTTTTATTGCATATATCGACGTTTCAGCCGGATTAGAGCAGTTTTACGTGTACATCTTCCCTCGGTAATATAAACGGAAAATCAGGAACATTTTAGTTAATTCTAATGAAAACACATTGATTTTTATCATTTGTATTGGAAACAACATTGTCATATGTCTTTTCTTGTATCTAAATAATACGAAAGCTCGCTCTATGATTTGAAGTTTAAATCTTTAAATATGGTTAAATAGTGACTTTTTTCACGTTTTTCATGTAGTTTGATACGACGTAAATATATTCATTTTTACCAATATTTCGATTCTATTTCATGTAGTATCACGATATGTGATTTGGCCTTCAAATCTCAGAATTTCGCATAATATTGCATTTTAAGCAAGTTTTCTTGCATTTTGTTTCGTACGAAAAATCATCGAACTTAGCAATATTTTGACGTTTATCATCCCCTTTTCCTTTATGTGATTTAAACAAAATATCATCGAATTAGGCAATATTTTGCCGTTTTTCCACGTTTTTGTGAATTTTCAGTCTATGGGTATTAATTCATATATATACGATAAAAATGATGCAAACACATAATTGATTAGATAATAACCTTAAATACTTCATTTTCAATCATCTATTTGTTTCTCGTTAAAATACTGAGTAAGATATAGAAAAGGGGAGAAGTTCGGTTTTTATTGCATATATCGACGTTTCAGCCGGGTTAGAGCGGTTTTACGTGTACATCTTCCCTCGGTAATATAAACGGAAAATCAAGAACATTTTAGTTAATTCTAATGAAAACACATTGTTTTTGTATCATTTGTATTGGAAACAACATTGTCATATGTCTTTTCTTGGATCTAAATAATACGAAACCTCGCACTATGATTTGGAGTGAAATCCTCAAATATGGTTAAATAGTGACTTTTTTCACGTTTTTCATGTAGTTTGATACTACGTAAATATATTCATTTTTACCAATATTTCGATTCTATTTCATGTAGTATCACGATATGTGATTTGGCCTTCAAATCTCAGAATTTCGCATAATATTGCATTTTAAGGAAGTTTTCTTGCATTTTGTTTCGTACGAAAAATCATCGAATTTAGCAATATTTTGACGTTTATCATCCCCTTTTTCTTTATGTGATTTAAACAAAATATCAACGAATTAGGCAATATTTTGCCGTTTTTCCACGTTTTTCTGAATTTTCAGTCTATGGGTATTAATTCATATATATACGATAAAAATGATGCAAACACATAATTGATTAGATAATAACCTTAAATACTTCATTTTCAATCATCTATTTATTTCTCGTTAAAATACTGAGTAAGATATTGAAAAGAGGAGAAGTTCGGTTTTTATTGCATATATCGACGTTTTAGCCGGATTAGAGCGGTTTTACGTGTACATCTTCCCTCGGTAATATAAACGGAAAATCAGGAACATTTTAGTTAATTCAAATGAAAACACATTGTTTTTTATCATTTGTATTGGAAACAACATTGTCATATGTCTTTTCTTGGATCTAAATAATACGAAACCTCGCTCTATGATTTGAAGGTAAAATCCTCAAATATGGTAAAATAGTGACTTTTTCACGTTAATCATGTAGTTTGATATTGCGTAAATATATTCATTTTTACCAATATTTCGATACTATTTCATGTAGTATCACGATATATGATTTGGCCTTCAAATCTCAGAATTTCGCATAATATTGCATTTTAAGCAAGTTTTCTTGCATTTTGTTTCGTACGAAAAATCATCGAATTTAGCAATATTTTGACGTTTATCATCCCCTTTTCCTTTATGTGATTTAAACAAAATATCGAATTAGGCAATATTTTGCCGTTTTTCCACATTTACGTGAATTTTCAGTTTATTGCTATTAATTCATTATATATACGATAAAAATGATGCAAACACATAATAATTATGATTAATGATTAAAATGATTAGATAATAACCTTAAATACTTCATTTTCAATCAACTATTTGTTTCTCGTTAAAATACTGAGTAAGATACTGAAAAGGTGAGAAGATCGGTTTTTATTGCATATATCGACGTTTCAGCCGGATTAGAGCGGTTTTACGTGTACATCTTCCCTCGGTAATATAAACGGAAAATCAGGAACATTTTAGTTAATTCTAATGAAAACACATTGATTTGTATCATTTGTATTGGAAACAACATTGTCATATGTCTTTTCTTGGATCTAAATAATACGAAAGCTCGCTCTATGATTTGAAGTTTAAATCTTTAAATATGGTTAAATAGTGACTTTTTTCACGTTTTTCATGTAGTTTGATACGACGTA
Source organism: Procambarus clarkii (assembly GCF_040958095.1). Classification (NCBI taxonomy): domain Eukaryota; kingdom Metazoa; phylum Arthropoda; class Malacostraca; order Decapoda; family Cambaridae; genus Procambarus; species Procambarus clarkii. The sequence continues at coordinate 34,268,281 of NC_091204.1, read as the reverse complement.
AATATATTCATTTTTACCAATATTTCGATTCTATTTCATGTAGTATCACGATATGTGATTTGGCCTTCAAATCTCAGAATTTCGCATAATATTGCATTTTAAGCAAGTTTTCTTGCATTTTGTTTCGTACGAAAAATCATCGAACTTAGCAATATTTTGACGTTTATCATCCCCTTTTCCTTTATGTGATTTAAACAAAATATCATCGAATTAGGCAATATTTTGCCGTTTTTCCACGTTTTTGTGAATTTTCAGTCTATGGGTATTAATTCATATATATACGATAAAAATGATGCAAACACATAATTGATTAGATAATAACCTTAAATACTTCATTTTCAATCATCTATTTGTTTCTCGTTAAAATACTGAGTAAGATATAGAAAAGGGGAGAAGTTCGGTTTTTATTGCATATATCGACGTTTCAGCCGGGTTAGAGCGGTTTTACGTGTACATCTTCCCTCGGTAATATAAACGGAAAATCAAGAACATTTTAGTTAATTCTAATGAAAACACATTGTTTTTGTATCATTTGTATTGGAAACAACATTGTCATATGTCTTTTCTTGGATCTAAATAATACGAAACCTCGCACTATGATTTGGAGTGAAATCCTCAAATATGGTTATATAGTGACTTTTTTCACGTTTTTCATGTAGTTTGATACTACGTAAATTTATTCATTTTTACCAATATTTCGATTCTATTTCATGTAGTATCACGATATGTGATTTGGCCTTCAAATCTCAGAATTTCGCATAATATTGCATTTTAAGGAAGTTTTCTTGCATTTTGTTTCGTACGAAAAATCATCGAATTTAGCAATATTTTGACGTTTATCATCCCCTTTTCCTTTATGTGATTTAAACAAAATATCATCGAATTAGGCAATATTTTGCCGTTTTTCCACGTTTTTCTGAATTTTCAGTCTATGGGTTTTAATTCATATATAAAAGATAAAAATGATGCAAACACATAATTGATTAGATAATAACCTTAAATACTTCATTTTCAATCATCTATTTATTTCTCGTTAAAATACTGAGTAAGATATTGAAAAGGGGAGAAGTTCGGTTTTTATTGCATATATCGACGTTTCAGCCGGGTTAGAGCGGTTTTACGTGTACATCTTCCCTCGGTAATATAAACGGAAAATCAAGAACATTTTAGTTAATTCTAATGAAAACACATTGTTTTTGTATCATTTGTATTGGAAACAACATTGTCATATGTCTTTTCTTGGATCTAAATAATACGAAACCTCGCTCTATGATTTGAAGGTAAAATCCCCAAATATGGTAAAATTGTGACTTTTTTCACGTTAATCATGTAGTTTGATATTACGTAAATATATTCATTTTTACCAATATTTCGATACTATTTCATGTAGTATTACGATATGTTATTTGGCGTTCAAATCTCAGAATTTCGCATAATATTGCATTTTAAGCAAGTTCTCTTGCATTTTGTTTCGTACGGAAAATCATCGAATTTAGCAATATTTTGACGTTCAACATCCCCTTTTCCTTTATGTTATTTAAACAAAATATCATCGAATTAGGCAATTTTTTGCCGTTTTTCCACGTTTATGTGAATTTTCAGTTTATTGGTATTAATTCATTATATATACGATAAAAATGATGAAAACACATAATAATTATGATTAATGATTAAAATGATTAGATAATAACCTTAAATACTTCATTTTCAATCAACTATTTGTTTCTCGATAAAATACTGAGTAAGATATTGAAAAGGGGAGAAGTTCGGTTTTCATTGCATATATCGACGTTTCAGCCGGATTAGAGCGGTTTTACGTTTACATCTTCCCTCGGTAATATAAACGGAAAATCAAGAACATTTTAGTTAATTCTAATGAAAACACATTGTTTTTGTATCATTTGTATTGGAAACAACATTGTCATATATCTTTTCTTGGATCTAAATAATACGAAACCTCGCTCTATGATTTGGAGTGAAATCCTCAAATATGGTTAAATAGTGACTTTTTTCACGTTTTTCATGTAGTTTGATACTACGTAAATATATTCATTTTTACCAATATTTCGATTCTATTTCATGTAGTATCACGATATGTGATTTGGCCTTCAAATCTCAGAATTTCGCATAATATTGCATTTTAAAGAAGTTTTCTTGCATTTTGTTTCGTACGAAAAATCATCGAATATTTTGAAGTTTATCATCCCCTTTTCCTTTATGTGATTTAAACAAAATATCAACGAATTAGGCAATATTTTGCCGTTTTTCCACGTTTTTCTGAATTTTCAGTCTATGGGTATTAATTCATATATATACGATAAAAATGATGCAAACACATAATTGATTAGATAATAACCTTAAATACTTCATTTTCAATCATCTATTTATTTCTCGTTAAAATACTGAGTAAGATATTGAAAAGGGGAGAAGTTCGGTTTTTATTGCATATATCGACGTTTTAGCCGGATTAGAGCGGTTTTACGTGTACATCTTCCCTCGGTAATATAAACGGAAAATCAGGAACATTTTAGTTAATTCAAATGAAAACACATTGTTTTTTATCATTTGTATTGGAAACAACATTGTCTTTTCTTGGATCTAAATAATACGAAACCTCGCTCTATGATTTGAAGGTAAAATCCTCAAATATGGTAAAATAGTGACTTTTTCACGTTAATCATGTAGTTTGATATTGCGTAAATATATTCATTTTTACCAATATTTCGATACTATTTCATGTAGTATCACGATATATGATTTGGCCTTCAAATCTCAGAATTTCGCATAATATTGCATTTTAAGCAAGTTTTCTTGCATTTTGTTTCGTACGAAAAATCATCGAATTTAGCAATATTTTGAAGTTTATCATCCCCTTTTCCTTTATGTGATTTAAACAAAATATCATCGAATTAGGCAATATTTTGCCGTTTTTCCACATTTACGTGAATTTTCAGTTTATTGCTATTAATTCATTATATATACGATAAAAATGATGCAAACACATAATAATTATGATTAATGATTAAAATGATTAGATAATAACCTTAAATACTTCATTTTCAATCAACTATTTGTTTCTCGTTAAAATACTGAGTAAGATACTGAAAAGGTGAGAAGATCGGTTTTTATTGCATATATCGACGTTTCAGCCGGATTAGAGCGGTTTTACGTGTACATCTTCCCTCGGTAATATAAACGGAAAATCAGGAACATTTTAGTTAATTCTAATGAAAACACATTGATTTTTATCATTTGTATTGGAAACAACATTGTCATATGTCTTTTCTTGGATCTAAATAATACGAAAGCTCGCTCTATGATTTGAAGTTTAAATCTTTAAATATGGTTAAATAGTGACTTTTTCGCGTTTTTCATGTAGTTTGATACGACGTAAATATATTCATTTTTACCAATATTTCGATTCTATTTCATGTAGTATCACGATATGTGATTTGGCCTTCAAATCTCAGAATTTCGCATAATTTTGCATTTTAAGCAAGTTTTCTTGCATTTTGTTTCGTACGAAAAATCATCGAACTTAGCAATATTTTGACGTTTATCATCCCCTTTTCCTTTATGTGATTTAAACAAAATATCATCGAATTAGGCAATATTTTGCCGTTTTTCCACGTTTTTGTGAATTTTCAGTCTATGGGTATTAATTCATATATATACGATAAAAATGATGCAAACACATAATTGATTAGATAATAACCTTAAATACTTCATTTTCAATCATCTATTTGTTTCTCCTTAAAATACTGAGTAGGATATAGAAAAGGGGAGAAGTTCGGTTTTTATTGCATATATCGACGTTTCAGCCGGGTTAGAGCGGTTTTACGTGTACATCTTACCTCGGTAATATAAACGGAAAATCAAGAACATTTTAGTTAATTCTAATGAAAACACATTGTTTTTGTATCATTTGTATTGGAAACAACATTGTCATATGTCTTTTCTTGGATCTAAATAATACGAAACCTCGCTCTATGATTTGAAGGTAAAATCCCCAAATATGGTAAAATTGTGACTTTTTTCACGTTAATCATGTAGTTTGATATTACGTAAATATATTCATTTTTACCAATATTTCGATACTATTTCATGTAGTATTACGATATGTTATTTGGCCTTCAAATCTCAGAATTTCGCATAATATTGCATTTTAAGCAAGTTCTCTTGCATTTTGTTTCGTACGGAAAATCATCGAATTTAGCAATATTTTGACGTTCAACATCCCCTTTTCCTTTATGTTATTTAAACAAAATATCATCGAATTAGGCAATTTTTTGCCGTTTTTCCACGTTTATGTGAATTTTCAGTTTATTGGTATTAATTCATTATATATACGATAAAAATGAAAAAAAACACATAATAATTATGATTAATGATTAAAATGATTAGATAATAACCTTAAATACTTCATTTTCAATCAACTATTTGTTTCTCGATAAAATACTGAGTAAGATATTGAAAAGGGGAGAAGTTCGGTTTTCATTGCATATATCGACGTTTCAGCCGGATTAGAGCGGTTTTACGTTTACATCTTCCCTCGGTAATATAAACGGAAAATCAGGAACATTTTAGTTAATTCAAATGAAAACACATTGTTTTTTATCATTTGTATTGGAAACAACATTGTCATATGTCTTTTCTTGGATCTAAATAATACGAAACCTCGCTCTATGATTTGAAGGTAAAATCCTCAAATATGGTAAAATAGTGACTTTTTCACGTTAATCATGTAGTTTGATATTGCGTAAATATATTCATTTTTACCAATATTTCGATACTATTTCATGTAGTATCACGATATATGATTTGGCCTTCAAATCTCAGAATTTCGCATAATATTGCATTTTAAGCAAGTTTTCTTGCATTTTGTTTCGTACGAAAAATCATCGAATTTAGCAATATTTTGACGTTTATCATCCCCTTTTCCTTTATGTGATTTAAACAAAATATCATCGAATTAGGCAATATTTTGCCGTTTTTCCACATTTACGTGAATTTTCAGTTTATTGCTATTAATTCATTATATATACGATAAAAATGATGCAAACACATAATAATTATGATTAATGATTAAAATGATTACATAATAACCTTAAATACTTCATTTTCAATCAACTATTTGTTTCTCGTTAAAATACTGAGTAAGATACTGAAAAGGTGAGAAGATCGGTTTTTATTGCATATATCGACGTTTCAGCCGGATTAGAGCGGTTTTACGTGTACATCTTCCCTCGGTAATATAAACGGAAAATCAGGAACATTTTAGTTAATTCTAATGAAAACACATTGATTTTTATCATTTGTATTGGAAACAACATTGTCATATGTCTTTTCTTGGATCTAAATAATACGAAAGCTCGCTCTATGATTTGAAGTTTAAATCTTTAAATATGGTTAAATAGTGACTTTTTTCACGTTTTTCATGTAGTTTGATACGACGTAAATATATTCATTTTTACCAATATTTCGATTCTATTTCATGTAGTATCACGATATGTGATTTGGCCTTCAAATATCAGAATTTCGCATAATATTGCATTTTAAGCAAGTTTTCTTGCATTTTGTTTCGTACGAAAAATCATCGAACTTAGCAATATTTTGACGTTTATCATCCCCTTTTCCTTTATGTGATTTAAACAAAATATCATCGAATTAGGCAATATTTTGCCGTTTTTCCACGTTTTTGTGAATTTTCAGTCTATGGGTATTAATTCATATATATACGATAAAAATGATGCAAACACATAATTGATTAGATAATAACCTTAAATACTTCATTTTCAATCATCTATTTGTTTCTCCTTAAAATACTGAGTAAGATATAGAAAAGGGGAGAAGTTCGGTTTTTATTGCATATATCGACGTTTCAGCCGGGTTAGAGCGGTTTTACGTGTACATCTTACCTCGGTAATATAAACGGAAAATCAAGAACATTTTAGTTAATTCTAATGAAAACACATTGTTTTTGTATCATTTGTATTGGAAACAACATTGTCATATGTCTTTTCTTGGATCTAAATAATACGAAACCTCGCTCTATGATTTGAAGGTAAAATCCCCAAATATGGTAAAATTGTGACTTTTTTCACGTTAATCATGTAGTTTGATATTACGTAAATATATTCATTTTTACCAATATTTCGATACTATTTCATGTAGTATTACGATATGTTATTTGGCCTTCAAATCTCAGAATTTCGCATAATATTGCATTTTAAGCAAGTTCTCTTGCATTTTGTTTCGTACGGAAAATCATTGAATTTAGCAATATTTTGACGTTCAACATCCCCTTTTCCTTTATGTTATTTAAACAAAATATCATCGAATTAGGCAATTTTTTGCCGTTTTTCCACGTTTATGTGAATTTTCAGTTTATTGGTATTAATTCATTATATATACGATAAAAATGATGAAAACACATAATAATTATGATTAATGATTAAAATGATTAGATAATAACCTTAAATACTTCATTTTCAATCAACTATTTGTTTCTCGATAAAATACTGAGTAAGATATTGAAAAGGGGAGAAGTTCGGTTTTCATTGCATATATCGACGTTTCAGCCGGATTAGAGCGGTTTTACGTTTACATCTTCCCTCGGTAATATAAACGGAAAATCAAGAACATTTTAGTTAATTCTAATGAAAACACATTGTTTTTGTATCATTTGTATTGGAAACAACATTGTCATATGTCTTTTCTTGGATCTAAATAATACGAAACCTCGCTCTATGATTTGGAGTGAAATCCTCAAATATGGTTAAATAGTGACTTTTTTCACGTTTTTCATGTAGTTTGATACTACGTAAATATATTCATTTTTACCAATATTTCGATTCTATTTCATGTAGTATCACGATATGTGATTTGGCCTTCAAATCTCAGAATTTCGCATAATATTGCATTTTAAGCAAGTTTTCTTGCATTTTGTTTCGTACGGAAAATCATCGAACTTAGCAATATTTTGACGTTTATCATCCCCTTTTCCTTTATGTGATTTAAACAAAATATCATCGAATTAGGCAATATTTTGCCGTTTTTCCACGTTTTTGTGAATTTTCAGTCTATGGGTATTAATTCATATATATACGTTAAAAATGATGCAAACACATAATTGATTAGATAATAACCTTAAATACTTCATTTTCAATCATCTATTTGTTTCTCCTTAAAATACTGAGTAAGATATAGAAAAGGGGAGAAGTTCGGTTTTTATTGCATATATCGACGTTTCAGCCGGGTTAGAGCGGTTTTACGTGTACTTCTTACCTCGGTAATATAAACGGAAAATCAAGAACATTTTAGTTAATTCTAATGAAAACACATTGTTTTTGTATCATTTGTATTGGAAACAACATTGTCATATGTCTTTTCTTGGATCTAAATAATACGAAACCTCGCTCTATGATTTGAAGGTAAAATCCCCAAATATGGTAAAATTGTGACTTTTTTCACGTTAATCATGTAGTTTGATATTGCGTAAATATATTCATTTTTACCAATATTTCGATACTATTTCATGTAGTATTACGATATGTTATTTGACCTTCAAATCTCAGAATTTCGCATAATATTGCATTTTAAGCAAGTTCTCTTGCATTTTGTTTCGTACGGAAAATCATCGAATTTAGCAATATTTTGACGTTCAACATCCCCTTTTCCTTTATGTTATTTAAACAAAATATCATCGAATTAGGCAATTTTTTGCCGTTTTTCCACGTTTATGTGAATTTTCAGTTTATTGGTATTAATTCATTATATATACGATAAAAATGATGAAAACACATAATAATTATGATTAATGATTAAAATGATTAGATAATAACCTTAAATACTTCATTTTCAATCAACTATTTGTTTCTCGATAAAATACTGAGTAAGATATTGAAAAGGGGAGAAGTTCGGTTTTCATTGCATATATCGACGTTTCAGCCGGATTAGAGCGGTTTTACGTTTACATCTTCCCTCGGTAATATAAACGGAAAATCAAGAACATTTTAGTTAATTCTAATGAAAACACATTGTTTTTGTATCATTTGTATTGGAAACAACATTGTCATATGTCTTTTCTTGGATCTAAATAATACGAAACCTCGCTCTATGATTTGGAATGAAATCCTCAAATATGGTTAAATAGTGACTTTTTTCACGTTTTTCATGTAGTTTGATACTACGTAAATATATTCATTTTTACCAATATTTCGATTCTATTTCATGTAGTATCACGATATGTGATTTGGCCTTCAAATCTCAGAATTTCGCATAATATTGCATTTTAAAGAAGTTTTCTTGCATTTTGTTTCGTACGAAAAATCATCGAATATTTTGACGTTTATCATCCCCTTTTCCTTTATGTGATTTAAACAAAATATCAACGAATTAGGCAATATTTTGCCGTTTTTCCACGTTTTTCTGAATTTTCAGTCTATGGGTATTAATTCATATATATACGATAAAAATGATGCAAACACATAATTGATTAGATAATAACCTTAAATACTTCATTTTCAATCATCTATTTATTTCTCGTTAAAATACTGAGTAAGATATTGAAAAGGGGAGAAGTTCGGTTTTTATTGCATATATCGACGTTTTAGCCGGATTAGAGCGGTTTTACGTGTACATCTTCCCTCGGTAATATAAACGGAAAATCAGGAACATTTTAGTTAATTCAAATGAAAACACATTGTTTTTTATCATTTGTATTGGAAACAACATTGTCATATGTCTTTTCTTGGATCTAAATAATACGAAACCTCGCTCTATGATTTGAAGGTAAAATCCTCAAATATGGTAAAATAGTGACTTTTTCACGTTAATCATGTAGTTTGATATTGCGTAAATATATTCATTTTTACCAATATTTCGATACTATTTCATGTAGTATCACGATATATGATTTGGCCTTCAAATCTCAGAATTTCGCATAATATTGCATTTTAAGCAAGTTTTCTTGCATTTTGTTTCGTACGAAAAATCATCGAATTTAGCAATATTTTGACGTTTATCATCCCCTTTTCCTTTATGTGATTTAAACAAAATATCATCGAATTAGGCAATATTTTGCCGTTTTTCCACATTTACGTGAATTTTCAGTTTTTTGCTATTAATTCATTATATATACGATAAAAATGATGCAAACACATAATAATTATGATTAATGATTAAAATGATTAGATAATAACCTTAAATACTTCATTTTCAATCAACTATTTGTTTCTCGTTAAAATACTGAGTAAGATACTGAAAAGGTGAGAAGATCGGTTTTTATTGCATATATCGACGTTTCAGCCGGATTAGAGCGGTTTTACGTGTACATCTTCCCTCGGTAATATAAACGGAAAATCAGGAACATTTTAGTTAATTCTAATGAAAACACATTGTTTTTGTATCATTTGTATTGGAAACAACATTGTCATATGTCTTTTCTTGGATCTAAATAATACGAAACCTCGCTCTATGATTTGAAGGTAAAATCCCCAAATATGGTAAAATTGTGACTTTTTTCACGTTAATCATGTAGTTTGATATTGCGTAAATATATTCATTTTTACCAATATTTCGATACTATTTCATGTAGTATTACGATATGTTATTTGGCCTTCAAATCTCAGAATTTCGCATAATATTGCATTTTAAGCAAGTTCTCTTGCATTTTGTTTCGTACGGAAAATCATCGAATTTAGCAATATTTTGACGTTCAACATCCCCTTTTCCTTTATGTTATTTAAACAAAATATCATCGAATTAGGCAATTTTTTGCCGTTTTTCCACGTTTATGTGAATTTTCAGTTTATTGGTATTAATTCATTATATATACGATAAAAATGATGAAAACACATAATAATTATGATTAATGATTAAAATGATTAGATAATAACCTTAAATACTTCATTTTCAATCAACTATTTGTTTCTCGATAAAATACTGAGTAAGATATTGAAAAGGGGAGAAGTTCGGTTTTCATTGCATATATCGACGTTTCAGCCGGATTAGAGCGGTTTTACGTTTACATCTTCCCTCGGTAATATAAACGGAAAATCAAGAACATTTTAGTTAATTCTAATGAAAACAAATTGTTTTTGTATCATTTGTATTGGAAACAACATTGTCATATGTCTTTTCTTGGATCTAAATAATACGAAACCTCGCTCTATGATTTGGAATGAAATCCTCAAATATGGTTAAATAGTGACTTTTTTCACGTTTTTCATGTAGTTTGATACTACGTAAATATATTCATTTTTACCAATATTTCGATTCTATTTCATGTAGTATCACGATATGTGATTTGGCCTTCAAATCTCAGAATTTCGCATAATATTGCATTTTAAAGAAGTTTTCTTGCATTTTGTTTCGTACGAAAAATCATCGAATATTTTGACGTTTATCATCCCCTTTTCCTTTATGTGATTTAAACAAAATATCAACGAATTAGGCAATATTTTGCCGTTTTTCCACGTTTTTCTGAATTTTCAGTCTATGGGTATTAATTCATATATATACGATAAAAATGATGCAAACACATAATTGATTAGATAATAACCTTAAATACTTCATTTTCAATCATCTATTTATTTCTCGTTAAAATACTGAGTAAGATATTGAAAAGGGGAGAAGTTCGGTTTTTATTGCATATATCGACGTTTTAGCCGGATTAGAGCGGTTTTACGTGTACATCTTCCCTCGGTAATATAAACGGAAAATCAGGAACATTTTAGTTAATTCAAATGAAAACACATTGTTTTTTATCATTTGTATTGGAAACAACATTGTCATATGTCTTTTCTTGGATCTAAATAATACGAAACCTCGCTCTATGATTTGAAGGTAAAATCCTCAAATATGGTAAAATAGTGACTTTTTCACGTTAATCATGTAGTTTGATATTGCGTAAATATATTCATTTTTACCAATATTTCGATACTATTTCATGTAGTATCACGATATATGATTTGGCCTTCAAATCTCAGAATTTCGCATAATATTGCATTTTAAGCAAGTTTTCTTGCATTTTGTTTCTTACGAAAAATCATCGAATTTAGCAATATTTTGACGTTTATCATCCCCTTTTCCTTTATGTGATTTAAACAAAATATCATCGAATTAGGCAATATTTTGCCGTTTTTCCACATTTACGTGAATTTTCAGTTTTTTGCTATTAATTCATTATATATACGATAAAAATGATGCAAACACATAATAATTATGATTAATGATTAAAATGATTAGATAATAACCTTAAATACTTCATTTTCAATCAACTATTTGTTTCTCGTTAAAATACTGAGTAAGATACTGAAAAGGTGAGAAGATCGGTTTTTATTGCATATATCGACGTTTCAGCCGGATTAGAGCGGTTTTACGTGTACATCTTCCCTCGGTAATATAAACGGAAAATCAGGAACATTTTAGTTAATTCTAATGAAAACACATTGATTTTTATCATTTGTATTGGAAACAACATTGTCATATGTCTTTTCTTGGATCTAAATAATACGAAAGCTCGCTCTATGATTTGAAGTTTAAATCTTTAAATATGGTTAAATAGTGACTTTTTTCACGTTTTTCATGTAGTTTGATACGACGTAAATATATTCATTTTTACCAATATTTCGATTCTATTTTATGTAGTATCACGATATGTGATTTGGCCTTCAAATTTCAGAATTTCGCATAATATTGCATTTTAAGCAAGTTTTCTTGCATTTTGTTTCGTACGAAAAATCATCGAACTTAGCAATATTTTGACGTTTATCATCCCCTTTTCCTTTATGTGATTTAAACAAAATATCATCGAATTAGGCAATATTTTGCCGTTTTTCCACGTTTTTGTGAATTTTCAGTCTATGGGTATTAATTCATATATATACGATAAAAATGATGCAAACACATAATTGATTAGATAATAACCTTAAATACTTCATTTTCAATCATCTATTTGTTTCTCCTTAAAATACTGAGTAAGATATAGAAAAGGGGAGAAGTTCGGTTTTTATTGCATATATCGACGTTTCAGCCGGGTTAGAGCGGTTTTACATGTACATCTTACCTCGGTAATATAAACGGAAAATCAAGAACATTTTAGTTAATTCTAATGAAAACACATTGTTTTTGTATCATTTGTATTGGAAACAACATTGTCATATGTCTTTTCTTGGATCTAAATAATACGAAACCTCGCTCTATGATTTGAAGGTAAAATCCCCAAATATGGTAAAATTGTGACTTTTTTCACGTTAATCATGTAGTTTGATATTACGTAAATATATTCATTTTTACCAATATTTCGATACTATTTCATGTAGTATTACGTTATGTTATTTGGCCTTCAAATCTCAGAATTTCGCATAATATTGCATTTTAAGCAAGTTCTCTTGCATTTTGTTTCGTACGGAAAATCATCGAATTTAGCAATATTTTGACGTTCAACATCCCCATTTCCTTTATGTTATTTAAACAAAATATCATCGAATTAGGCAATTTTTTGCCGTTTTTCCACGTTTATGTGAATTTTCAGTTTATTGGTATTAATTCATTATATATACGATAAAAATGATGAAAACACATAATAATTATGATTAATGATTAAAATGATTAGATAATAACCTTAAATACTTAATTTTCAATCAACTATTTGTTTCTCGATAAAATACTGAGTTAGATATATAAAAGGGGAGAAGTTCGGTTTTCATTGCATATATCGACGTTTCAGCCGGATTAGAGCGGTTTTACGCTTACATCTTCCCTCGGTAATATAAACGGAAAATCAAGAACATTTTAGTTAATTCTAATGAAAACACATTGTTTTTGTATCATTTGTATTGGAAACAACATTGTCATATGTCTTTTCTTGGATCTAAATAATACGAAACCTCGCTCTATGATTTGGAGTGAAATCCACAAATATGGTTAAATAGTGACTTTTTTCACGTTTTTCATGTAGTTTGATACTACGTAAATATATTCATTTTTACCAATATTTCGATTCTATTTCATGTAGTATCACGATATGTGATTTGGCCTTCAAATCTCAGAATTTCGCATAATATTGCATTTTAAAGAAGTTTTCTTGCATTTTGTTTCGTACGAAAAATCATCGAATATTTTGTCGTTTATCATCCCCTTTTCCTTTATGTGATTTAAACAAAATATCAACGAATTAGGCAATATTTTGCCGTTTTTCCACGTTTTTCTGAATTTTCAGTCTATGGGTATTAATTCATGTATATACGATAAAAATGATGCAAACACATAATTGATTAGATAATAACCTTAAATACTTCATTTTCAATCATCTATTTATTTCTCGTTAAAATACTGAGTAAGATATTGAAAAGGGGAGAAGTTCGGTTTTTATTGCATATATCGACGTTTCAGCCGGATTAGAGCGGTTTTACGTGTACATCTTCCCTCGGTAATATAAACGGAAAATCAGGAACATTTTAGTTAATACTAATGAAAACACATTGATTTTTATCATTTGTATTGGAAACAACATTGTCATAAGTCTTTTCTTGGATCTAAATAATACGAAACCTCGCTCTATGATTTGAAGTTAAAATCCTCAAATATGGTAAAATAGTGACTTTTTCACGTTAATCATGTAGTTTGATATTACGTAAATATATTCATTTTTTCCAATATTTCGATACTATTTCATGTAGTATCACGATATGTGATTTGGCCTTAAAATCTCTGAATTTCGCATAATATTGCATTTTAAGCAAGTTTTCTTGCATTTTGTTTCGTACGAAAAATCATCGAATTTAGCAATATTTTGACGTTTAACATCCCCTTTTCCTTTATGTGATTTAAACAAAATATCATCGAATTAAGCAAAATTTTGCCGTTTTTCCACGTTTATGTGAATTTTCAGTTTATTTGTATTAATTCATTATATATACGATAAAAATGATGCAAACACATAATAATTATGATTAATGATTAAAATGATTAGATAATAACCTTAAATACTTCATTTTCAATCATCTATTTGTTTCTCGTTAAAATACCGAGTAAGATATTGAAAAGGGGAGAAGTTCTGTTTTTATTCCATATATCGACGTTTCAGCCGGAATAGAGCGATTTTCGTGTACATCTTCCATCGGTAATATAAACGGAAAATCAGTAACATTTTAGTTAATACTAATGAAAACACATTGATTTTTATCATTTGTATTGGAAACAACATTGTCATATGTCTTTTCTTGGATCTAAATAATACGAAAACTCGCTCTATGATTTGAAGTTAAAATCCTCATATATGGGTAAATATTGACTTTTTTCACGTTTTTCATGTAGTTTGATATTACGTAAATATATTCATTTTTACCAATATTTCGATACTATTTCATGTAGTATCACGATATGTGATTTGGCCTTCAAATCTCATAATTTCGCATAATATTGCATTTTAAGCAAGTTTTCTTGCATTTTGTTTCGTACGAAAAATCATCGAATTTAGCAATATTTTGACGTTTATTATCCCATTTTCCTTTATGTGACTTAAACAAAATATCATCGAATTAGGCAATATTTTGCCGTTTTCCACGTTTTTGTGAATTTACAGTCTATGGGTATTAATTCATATAAATACGATAAAAATTATGCAAACACATAATTGATTAGATAATAACCTTAAATACTTCATTTTCAATCGTCTATTTGTTTCTCGTTAAAATACTGAGTAAGATATTGAAAAGGGGAGAAGTTCGGTTTTTATTGCATATATCGACGTTTCAGCCGGATTAGAGCGGTTTTACGTGTACATCTTCCCTCGGTAATATAAATGGAAAATCAAGAACATTTTAGTTAATTCTCATGAAAACACATTGATTTTTATCATTTGTATTGGAAACAACATTGTCATATGTCTTTTCTTGGATCTAAATAATACGAAACCTCGCTCTATGATTTGAAGGTGAAATCTTCATATATGGTAAAATAGTGACTTTTTCACGTTAATCATGTAGTTTGATATTACGTAAATATATTCATTTTTACCAATATTTCGATACTATTTCATGTAGTATCATGATATGTGATTTGGCCTTCAAATCTCAGAATTTCGCATAATATTGCATTTTAAGCAAGTTTTCTTGCATTTTGTTTCGTACGAAAAATCATCGAATTTAGCAATATTTTGACGTTTATCATCCCCTTTTCCTTTATGTGATTTAAACAAAATATCATCGAATTAGGCAATATTTTGCCGTTTTTCCACGTTTTTGTGAATTTTCAGTCTATGGGTTTTAATTCATATATATACGATAAAAATTATGCAAGCATATAATTGATTAGATAATAACCTTAAATACTTCATTTTCAATCATCTATTTGTTTCTCGTTAAAATACTGAGTGAGATATTGAAAAGGGGAGAAGTTCCGTTTTTATTGCATATATCGACGTTTCAGCCGGATTAGAGCGGTTTTACGTGTACATCTTCCCTCGGTAATATAAACGGAAATTCTGGAACATTTTAGTTAATTGTAATGAAAACACATTGATTTTTATCATCTGTATTGGAAACAGCATTGTCATATGTCTTTTCTTGGATGTAAATAATACAAACCTCTCTCTATGATTTGAAGTTAAAATCCTCAAATATGGTTAAATAGTGACTTTTTTCACGTTTTTCATGTAGTTTGATACTACGTAAATATATTCATTTTTACCAATATTTCGATTTTATTTCTTGTAGTATCAGGATATGTGATTTGGCCTTCAAATCTCAGAATTTCGCATAATATTGCATTTTAAGCAAGTTTTCTTGCATTTTGTTTCGTACGAAAAATCATCGAATTTAGCAATATTTTGACGTTTATCATCCCCTTTTCCTTTATTTGATTTAAACAAAATATTATCGAATTACGCAATATTTTGCCGTTTTTCCACGTTTTTGTGAATTTTCAGTCTATAGGTATTAATTCATTATATATACGATAAAAATGATGCAAACACATAATTGATTAGATAATAACCTTAAATACTTCATTTTCAATCAACTATTTGTTTCTCGTTAAAATACTGAGTAAGATATTGAAAAGGGGAGAAGTCTTTTCTTGGATCTAAATAATACGAAACCTCGCTCTATGATTTGAAGTTAAAATCTTCAAATATGGTAAAATAGTGACTTTTTCACGTTAATCATGTAGTTTGATATTACGTAAATATATTCATTTTTACCAATATTTCGATACTATTTCATGTAGTATCACGATATGTGATTTGGCCTTCAAATCTCAGAATTTCGCATAATATTGCATTTTAAGTAAGTTTTCTTGCATTTTGTTTCGTTCGAAAAATCATCGAATTTAGCAATATTTTGACGTTTATTATCCCCTTTTCCTTTATGTGACTTAAACAAAATATCATCGAATTAGGCAATATTTTGCCGTTTTCCACGTTTTTGTGAATTTACAGTCTATGGGTATTAATTCATATAAATACGATAAAAATTATGCAAGCACATAATTGATTAGATAATAACCTTAAATACTTCATTTTCAATCATCTATTTGTTTCTCGTTAAAATTCTGAGTAAGATATTGAAAAGGGGAGAAGTTCGGTTTTTATTGTATATATCGACGTTTCAGCCGGATTAGAGCGGTTTTACGTGTACATCTTCCCTCGGTAATATAAATGGAAAATCAAGAACATTTTAGTTAATTCTAATGAAAACACATTGAATTTTATCATTTGTATTGGAAACAACATTGTCATATGTCTTTTATTGGACCTAAATAATACGAAACCTCGCTCTATGATTTGAAGTTAAAATCCTCAAATATGGTTAAATAGTGACTTTTTTCACGTTTTTCATGTAGTTTGATACTACGTACATATATTCATTTTAACCAATATTTCGATTCTATTTCATGTAGAATCACGATATGTGATTTGGCCGTCAAATATCAGAATTTCGCAAAATATTGCATGTTAAGCATGTTTTCTTGCATTTTGTTTCGTACGAAAAATCATCGAATTTAGCAATATTTTGACGTTTATCATCCCCTTTTCCTTTATGTGATATAAACAAAATATCATCGAATTAGGCAATATTTTGCCGTTTTTCCACGTTTTTGTGAATTTTCAGTCTATGGGTATTAATTCATATATATACGATAAAAATTATGCAAGCATATAATTGATTAGATAATAACCTTAAATACTTCATTTTCAATCATCTATTTGTATCTCGTTAAAATACTGAGTGAGATATTGAAAAGGGGAGAAGTTCCGTTTTTATTGCATATATCGACGTTTCAGCCGGATTAGAGCGGTTTTACGTGTACATCTTCCCTCGGTAATATAAACGGAAAATCTGGAACATTTTAGTTAATTGTAATGAAAACACATTGATTTTTATCATCTGTATTGGAAACAGCATTGTCATATGTCTTTTCTTGGATCTAAATAATACGAAACCTCTCTCTATGATTTGAAGTTAAAATCCTCAAATATGGTTAAATAGTGACTTTTTTTCACGTTTTTCATGTAGTTTGATACTACGTAAATATATTCATTTTTACCAATATTTCGATTTTATTTCATGTAGTATCAGGATATGTGATTTGGCCTTCAAATCTCAGAATTTCGCATAATATTGCATTTTAAGCAAGATTTCTTGCATTTTGTTTCGTACGAAAAATCATCGAATTTAGCAATATTTTGACGTTTATCATCCCCTTTTCCTTTATGTAATATAAACAAAATATCATCGAATTAGGCAATATTTTGCCGTTTTTCCACGTTTTTGTGAATTTTCAGTCTATGGGTATTAATTCATATATATACGATAAAAATTATGCAAGCATATAATTGATTAGATAATAACCTTAAATACTTCATTTTCAATCATCTATTTGTTTCTCGTTAAAATACTGAGTGAGATATTGAAAAGGGGGAGAAGTTCCGTTTTTATTGCATATATCGACGTTTCAGCCGGATTAGAGCGGTTTTACGTGTACATCTTCCCTCGGTAATATAAACGGAAAATCTGGAACATTTTAGTTAATTGTAATGAAAACACATTGATTTTTATCATCTGTATTGGAAACAGCATTGTCATATGTCTTTTCTTGGATCTAAATAATACGAAACCTCTCTCTATGATTTGAAGTTAAAATCCTCAAATATGGTTAAATAGTGACTTTTTTTCACGTTTTTCATGTAGTTTGATACTACGTAAATATATTCATTTTTACCAATATTTCGATTTTATTTCATGTAGTATCAGGATATGTGATTTGGCCTTCAAATCTCAGAATTTCGCATAATATTGCATTTTAAGCAAGATTTCTTGCATTTTGTTTCGTACGAAAAATCATCGAATTTAGCAATATTTTGACGTTTATCATCCCCTTTTCCTTTATGTAATATAAACAAAATATCATCGAATTAGGCAATATTTTGCCGTTTTTCCACGTTTTTGTGAATTTTCAGTCTATGGGTATTAATTCATATATATACGATAAAAATTATGCAAGCATATAATTGATTAGATAATAACCTTAAATACTTCATTTTCAATCATCTATTTGTTTCTCGTTAAAATACTGAGTGAGATATTGAAAAGGGGGAGAAGTTCCGTTTTTATTGCATATATCGACGTTTCAGCCGGATTAGAGCGGTTTTACGTGTACATCTTCCCTCGGTAATATAAACGGAAAATCTGGAACATTTTAGTTAATTGTAATGAAAACACATTGATTTTTATCATCTGTATTGGAAACAGCATTGTCATATGTCTTTTCTTGGATCTAAATAATACGAAACCTCTCTCTATGATTTGAAGTTAAAATCCTCAAATATGGTTAAATAGTGACTTTTTTTCACGTTTTTCATGTAGTTTGATACTACGTAAATATATTCATTTTTACCAATATTTCGATTTTATTTCATGTAGTATCAGGATATGTGATTTGGCCTTCAAATCTCAGAATTTCGCATAATATTGCATTTTAAGCAAGTTTTCTTGCATTTTGTTTCGTACGAAAAATCATCGAATTTAGCAATATTTTGACGTTTATCATCCCCTTTTCCTTTATTTGATTTAAACAAAATATTATCGAATTACGCAATATTGTGCCGTTTTTCATATTTTGCCGTTTTGTGAATTTTCAGTCTATAGGTATTAATTCATTATATATACGATAAAAATGATGCAAACACATAATTGATTAGATAATAACCTTAAATACTTCATTTTCAATCAACTATTTGTTTCTCGTTAAAATACTGAGTAAGATATTGAAAAGGGGAGAAGTTCTGTTTTTATTGCATATATTGACGTTTCAGCCGGATTAGAACGGTTTTACGTGTATATCTTCCCTCGGTAATATAAACGGAAAATCAGGAACATTTTAGTTAATTGTAATGAAAACACATTGATTTTTATCATTTGTATTGGAAACAACATTGTCATATGTCTTTTCTTGGATCTAAATAATACGAAACCTCGCTCTATGATTTAAAGTTAAAATCCTCAAATATGGTTATATATTGACTTTTTTCACGCTTTTCATGTCGTTTGATATTACGTAAATATATTCATTTTTACCAATATTTCGATTCTATTTCATGTAGTATCACGATATGTGATTTGGCCTTCAAATCTCAGAATTTCGCATAATATTCCATTTTAAGCAAGTTTTCTTGCATTTTGTTTCGTACGAAAAATCATCGAATTTAGCAATATTTTGACGTTTATTATCCCCTTTTCCTTTATGTGACTTAAACAAAATATCATCGAATTAGGCAATATTTTGCCGTTTTCCACGTTTTTGTGAATTTACAGTCTATGGGTATTAATTCATATAAATACGATAAAAATTATGCAAACACATAATTGATTAGATAATAACCTTAAATACTTCATTTTCAATCATCTATTTGTTTCTCGTTAAAATTCTGAGTAAGATATTGAAAAGGGGAGAAGTTCGGTTTTTATTGTATATATCGACGTTTCAGCCGGATTAGAGCGGTTTTACGTGTACATCTTCCCTCGGTAATATAAATGGAAAATCAAGAACATTTTAGTTAATTGTAATGAAAACACATTGATTTTTATCATTTGTATTGGAAACAACATTGTCATATGTCTTTTCTTGGATCTAAATAATACGAAACCTCGCTCTATGATTTAAAGTTAAAATCCTCAAATATGGTTATATATTGACTTTTTTCACGCTTTTCATGTAGTTTGATATTACGTAAATATATTCATTTTTACCAATATTTCGATTCTATTTCATGTAGTATCACGATATGTGATTTGGCCTTCAAATCTCAGAATTTCGCATAATATTGCATTTTAAGCAAGTTTTCTTGCATTTTGTTTCGTACGAAAAATCATCGAATTTAGCAATATTTTGACTTTTATCATCCCCTTTTCCTTTATGTGATTTAAACAAAATATCATCGAATTAGGCAATATTTTGCCGTTTTTCCACGTTTATGTGAATTTTCAGTTTATTGGTATTAATTCATTATATATACGATAAAAATGATGCAAACACATAATAATTATGGTTAATGATTAAAATGATTAGATAATAACCTTAAATACTTCATTTTCAATCAACTATTTGTTTCTCGTTACAACTATTTGTTTCTCGTTAAAATACCGAGTAAGATATTGAAAAGGGGAGAAGTTCTGTTTTTATTCCATATATCGACGTTTCAGCCGGAATAGAGCGATTTTCGTGTACATCTTCCATCGGTAATATAAACGGAAAATCAGTAACATTTTAGTTAATACTAATGAAAACATATTGATTTTTATCATTTGTATTGGAAACAACATTGTCATGTGTCTTTTCTTGGATCTAAATAATACGAAACCTCGCTTTATGATTTGAAGTTAAAATCCTCAAATATGGTTAAATAGTGACTTTTTCACGTTTTTCATGTAGTTTGATACCACGTAAATATATTCATTTTAACCAATATTTCGATTCTATTTCATGTAGAATCACGATATGTGATTTGGCCGTCAAATATTAGAATTTCGCAAAATATTGCATTTTAAGCAAGTTTTCTTGCATTTTGTTTCGTACGAAAAATCATCGAATTTAGCAATATTTTGACGTTCATCATCCCCTTTTCCTTTATGTGATTTAAACAAAAGATCATCGAATTAGGCAATATTTTGCCGTTTTTCTACGTTTTTGTGAATTTTCAGTCTATGGGTAATAATTCATATATATACGATAAAAATGATGCAAACCCATTATTGATTAGATAATAACGTTAAATACTTCATTTTCAGTCATCTATTTGTTTCTCGGTAAAATACTGAGTAAGATATAAAAAAGGGGATAAGTTCGGTTTTTATTGCATATATCGACGTTTCAGCCGGATTAGAGCGGTTTTACGTGTACATCTTCCCTCGGTAATATAAACGGAAAATCAGGAACATTTTAGTTAATTCTAATGAAAACACATTGATTTTTATCATTTGTATTGGAAACAACATTGTCATATGTCTTTTCTTGGATCTAAATAATACGAAAGCTCGCTCTATGATTTGAAGTTAAAATCCTCAAATATGGTTAAATAGTGACTTTTTTCACGTTTTTCATGTAGTTTGATACTACGTAAATATATTCATTTTTACCAATATTTCGATTTTATTTCATGTAGTATCACGATATGTGATTTGGCCTTCAAATCTCAGAATTTCGCATAATATTGCATTTTAAGCAAGTTTTCTTGCATTTTGTTTCGTACGAAAAATCATCGAATTTAGCAATATTTTGACGTTTATCATCCCCTTTTCCTTTATGTGATTTAAATAAAATATCATCGAATTAGGCAATATTTTGCCGTTTTTCCACGTTTTTGTGAATTTTCAGTCTATGGGTTTTAATTCATATATATACGATAAAAATTATGCAAGCATATAATTGATTAGATAATAACCTTAAATACTTCATTTTCAATCATCTATTTGTTTCTCGTTAAAATACTGAGTGAGATATTGAAAAGGGGAGAAGTTCCGTTTTTATTGCATATATCGACGTTTCAGCCGGATTAGAGCGGTTTTACGTGTACATCTTCCCTCGGTAATATAAACGGAAAATCTGGAACATTTTAGTTAATTGTAATGAAAGCACATTGATTTTTATCATCTATATTGGAAACAGCATTGTCATATGTCTTTTCTTGGATCTAAATAATACAAACCTCTCTCTATGATTTGAAGTTAAAATCCTCAAATATGGTTAAATAGTGACTTTTTTCACGTTTTTCATGTAGTTTGATACTACGTAAATATATTCATTTTTACCAATATTTCGATTTTATTTCATGTAGTATCAGGATATGTGATTTGGCCTTCAAATCTCAGAATTTCGCATAATATTGCATTTTAAGCAAGTTTTCTTGCATTTTGTTTCGTACGAAAAATCATCGAATTTAGCAATATTTTGACGTTTATCATCCCCTTTTCCTTTATTTGATTTAAACAAAATATTATCGAATTACGCAATATTGTGCCGTTTTTCATATTTTGCCGTTTTGTGAATTTTCAGTCTATAGGTATTAATTCATTATATATACGATAAAAATGATGCAAACACATAATTGATTAGATAATAACCTTAAATACTTCATTTTCAATCAACTATTTGTTTCTCGTTAAAATACTGAGTAAGATATTGAAAAGGGGAGAAGTTCTGTTTTTATTGCATATATTGACGTTTCAGCCGGATTAGAACGGTTTTACGTGTATATCTTCCCTCGGTAATATAAACGGAAAATCAGGAACATTTTAGTTAATTGTAATGAAAACACATTGATTTTTATCATTTGTATTGGAAACAACATTGTCATATGTCTTTTCTTGGATCTAAATAATACGAAACCTCGCTCTATGATTTAAAGTTAAAATCCTCAAATATGGTTATATATTGACTTTTTTCACGCTTTTCATGTAGTTTGATATTACGTAAATATATTCATTTTTACCAATATTTCGATTCTATTTCATGTAGTATCACGATATGTGATTTGGCCTTCAAATCTCAGAATTTCGCATAATATTCCATTTTAAGCAAGTTTTCTTGCATTTTGTTTCGTACGAAAAATCATCGAATTTAGCAATATTTTGAAGTTTATCATCCCCTTTTCCTTTATGTGATTTAAACAAAATATCATCGAATTAGGCAATATTTTTCCGTTTTTCCACGTTTATGTGAATTTTCAGTTTATTGGTATTAATTCATTATATATACGATAAAAATGATGCAAACATAATAATTATGGTTAATGATTAAAATGATTAGATAATAACCTTAAATACTTCATTTTCAATCAACTATTTGTTTCTCGTTAAAATACTGAGTAAGATATTGAAAAGGGGAGAAGTTCGGTTTTTATTGCATATATCGACGTTTCAGCGGGATTAGAGCGGTTTTACGTGTACATCTTCCCTCGGTAATCCGGCTGAAACGTCGATATATGCAATAAAAACCTAACTTCTCCCCTTTTCAATATCTTATTCAGTATTTTAACGAGAAACAAATAGATGATTGAAAATGAAGTATTTAAGGTTATTATCTAATCAATTATGTGTTTGCATCATTTTTATCGTATATATAATGAATTAATACCCAAAGACTGAAAATTCACAAAAACGTGTAAAAACGGCAAAATATTGCCTAATTCGATGATATTTTGTTTAAATCACATAAAGGAAAAAAAGATGATAAACGTCAAAATATTGCTAAATTCGATGATTTTTCGTACGAAACAAAATGCAAGAAAACTTGCTTAAAATGCAATATTATGCGAAATTCATAGATTTGAAGGCCAAATCACATATTATGATGCTACATGAAATAGTATCGAAATATTGGTAGAAATGAATATATTTTTGTAATATCAAACTAAATGTAAAACGTGAAAAAGTCACTCTTTTACCATATATGACGATTTTAACTTCAAATCATAAAGCGAGGTTTCGTATTATTTAGATCCAAGAAAAGACATATGACAATGTTGTTTCAAATACAAATGATAAAAAACAATGTGTTTTCATTAGAATTAACTAAAATGTTCTTGATTTTCCGTTTATATTACCGATGGAAGATGTACACGTAAAACCGCTCTAATCCTGCTGAAACGTCGATATATGCAATAAAAAGCGAACTTCTCCCCTTCTCAATATCTTACTCAGTATTTTAACGAGAAACAAATGGTTGATTGAAAATGAAGTATTTAAGGTTAATTTCTAATCAATTATGTGTTTGCATCATTTTTATCGTATATTTAATGAATTAATAACAATAAACTGAAAATTCACACAAACGTGGAAAAACGGCAAAATATTGCTTAATTCGATGATATTTTGTTACAATCAAATAAAGGAAAAGTGGATGATGAACGTGAAAGTATTGCTAAATTCGATGATTTTTAGTACGAAACAAAATGCAAGAAAACTTGCATAAAATGCAATATTATGCGAAATTCTTAGATTTGAAGGCCAAATCACATATCGTGATACTACATAAAATAGTATCGAAATATTGGTATAAATGAATATATATACGTATTATCAAACTACATGATTAACGTGAAAAAGTCACTATTTTACCATATTTGAGGATTTTAACTTCAAATCATAGAGCGAGGATTCGTATTATTTAGATATAAGAAAAGACATATGACAATGTTGTTTCCAATACAAATGATAAAAACCAATGTGTTTTCATTAGAATTAACTAAAATGTTCCTGATTTTCTGTTTATATTACTGATGGAAGATGTACACGTAAAACCGCTCTAATCCGGCTGAAACGTCGAAATATGCAATAAAAACCGAACTTCTCCCCTTTTCAATATCTTACTCAGTATTTTAACGAGAAACAAATAGATGATTGAAAATGAAGTATTTAAGGTTATTATCTAATCAATTATGTGTTTGCATCATTTTTATCGTATATATAATGAATTAATACCCATAGACTGAAAATTCACATAAACGTGGAAAAACGGCAAAATATTGCCTAATAAGATAACATATTGTTTAAATCACAAAGAAAAAGGAGATGATAAATGTCAAAATATTGCTAAATTCAATGATTTTTCGTACGAAACAAAATGCAAGAAAACTTGCTTAAAATGCAATATTATGCGAAATTCTTAGATTTGAAGGCCAAATCACATATCGTGATGCTACATGAAATAGTATCTAAATATTGGTAAAAATGAATATATTTACGTAATATCAAACTACATGAAAAACGTGAAAAGTCACTATTTTACCATATTTGAGGATTTTACCTTCAAATCATAGAGCGAGGTTTCGTATTATTTAGATCCAAGAAAAGACATATGACAATGTTGTTTCCAATACAAAAACCAATGTGTTTTCATTAGAATTAACTAAAATGTTCCTGATTTTCCGTATATATTACCGATGGAAGATGTGCACGTAAAACCGCTCTAATCCGCCTGAAACGTCGATATATGCAATAAAAACCGAACTTCTCCCCTTTTCAATATCCTACTCAGTATTTTAACGAGAAACAAATTTTTGATTGAAAATGAAGTATTTAAGGTTAATTTCTAATCAATTATGTGTTTGCATCATTTTTATCGTATATATAATGAATTAATAACAATAAACTGAAAATTCACAAAAACGTGGAAAAACGGCAAAATATTGCCTAATTAGATGACATTTTGTTTAAATCACAAAGAAAAAGGAAATGATAAACGTCAAAATATTGCTAAATTCGATGATTTTTCGTACGAAATAAAATGCAAGAAAACTTGCTTAAAATGCAATATTATTCGAAATTCATAGATTTGAAGGCCACATCACATATCGTAATGCGACATGAAATAGTATCGAAATATTGGTAAAAACGAATATATTTACGTAATATCAAACTACATGAAAAACGTAAAAAAAGTCACTATTTTACCATATATGAGGATTTTAACTGCAAATCATAGAGCGAGGTTTCGTATTATTTAGTTCCAAGAAAAGACATATGACAATGTTTTTTCCAATACAAATGATAAAAATCAATGTGTTTTCATTAGAATTAACTAAAATGTTCCTGATTTTCCGTTTATATTACCGATGGAAGATGTACACGTAAAACCGCTCTAATCTGGCTGAAACGTCGATATATGCAATAAAAACCGAACTTTTCCCCTTTTCAATATCTTACTCAGTATTTTAACGAAAAACAAATAGATGATTGAAAATGAAGTATTTAAGGTTTTTATCTAATCAATCATGTGTTTGCATCATTTTTATCGTATATATATAGAATTAATACGCATAGACTGAAAATTCAAAAAAACGTGGAAAACGGCAAAATATTGCCTAATTAGATGACATTTTGTTTAAATCACAAAGAAAAAGGAAATGATAAACGTCAAAATATTGCTAAATTCGATGATTTTTCGTACGAAACAAAATGCAAGAAAACTTGCTTAAAATGCAATATTATGCGAAATTCTTAGATTTGAAGGCCAAATCACATATGCTACATGAAATAGTATCTAAATATTGGTAAAAATGAATATATTTACGTAATATCAAACTACATGAAAAACGTGAAAAAAGTCACTATTTTACGATATTTGAGGATTTTAACTTAAAATCATAGATTGAGGTTTCGTATTATTTAGATCCAAGAGAAGACATATGACAATGTTGTTTCCAATACAAATTATAAAAACCAATGTGTTTTCATTAGAATTAACTAAAATGTTCCTGATTTTCCGTTTATATTACCGATGGAAGATGTGCATGTAAAACCGCTCTAATCCGGCTGAAACGTCGATATATGCAATAAAAACCTAACTTCTCCCCTTTTCAATATCTTATTCAGTATTTTAACGAGAAACAAATAGATGATTGAAAATGAAGTATTTAAGGTTATTATCTAATCAATTATGTGTTTGCATAATTTTTATGGTATATATAATGAATTTAAATTCACAAAAACGTGGAAAAACGACAAAATATTGCCTAATTCGATGATATTTTGTTTAAATCACATAAAGGAAAAGGAGATGATAAACGTCAAAATATTGCTAAATTCGATGATTTTTCGTACGAAACAAAATGCAAGAAAACTTGATTAAAATGCAATATTTTGCGACATTCTGAGATTTGAAGGCCAAACCACATATCGTGATACTACATGAAATAGTATCGAAATATTGGTAGAAATGAATATATATACGTAATATCAAACTACATGATTAACGTGAAAAAGTCAGTATTTTACCATATTTGAGGATTTTAACTTCAAATCATAGAGCGAGGTTTCGTATTATTTAGATCCAAGAAAAGACATATGACAATGTTGTTTCCAATACAAATGATAAAAACCAATGTGTTTTCATTAGAATTAACTAAAATGTTAAAGATTTTCTGTTTATATTACCGAGGGAAGATGTACACGTAAAACCGCTCTAACCCGGTTGAAACGTCGATATATGCAATAAAAACCTAACTTCTCCCCTTTTCAATTACTTATTCAGTATTTTAACGAGAACCAAATAGATGATTGAAAATGAAGTATTTAAGGTTATTATCTAATCAATTATGTGTTTGCATCAATTTTATCGTATATATAATGAATTAATACCCATAGACTGAAAATTCACAAAAACGTGGAAAAACGGCAAAATATTGCTTAATTCGATGATATTTTGTTTAAATCACATAAAGGAAAAGGAGATGATAAACGTCAAAATATTGCTAAATTCGATGATTTTTCGTACGAAACAAAATGCAAGAAATCTTGCTTAAAATGCAATATTATGCGAAATTCTTTGATTTGAAGGCCAAATCACATATCGTGATGCTACATGAAATAGTATCGAAATATTGGAAAAAATGAATATATTTACGTAATATCAAACTACATGAAAAACGTGAAAAAAGTCACTATTTTACCATATTTGAGGATTTTAACTTCAAATCATAGAGCGAGGTTTCGTATTATTTAGATCCAAGAAAAGACATATGACAATGTTGTTTCCAATACAAAAACCAATGTGTTTTCATTAGAATTAACTAAAATGTTCCTGATTTTCCGTTTATATTACCGATGGAAGATGTGCACGTAAAACCGCTCTAATCCGGCTGAAACGTCGATATATGCATTAAAAACCGAACTTCTCCCCTTTTCAATATCCTACTCAGTATTTTAACGAGAAACAAATGGTTGATTGAAAATGAAGTATTTAAGGTTAATTTCTAATCAATTATGTGTTTGCATCATTTTTATCGTATATTTAATGAATTAATAACAATAAACTGAAAATTCACAAAAACGTGGAAAAACGGCAAAATATTGCCTAATTCGATGATATTTTGTTTAAATCACATAAAGAAAAGGGGATGATAACCGTCAAAATATTGCTAAATTCGATGATTTTTCGTACGAAACAAAATGCAAGAAATCTTGCTTAAAATGCAATATTATGCGAAATTCTGAGATTTGAAGGCCAAATAACATATCGTAGTACAACATGAAATAGTATCGAAATATTGGTAAAAACGAATATATATACGTAAAATCACACTACATGAAAAACGTAAAAAAGTCACTATTTTACCATATATGAGGATTTTAACTGCAAATCATAGAGCGAGGTTTCGTATTATTTAGATCCAAGAAAAGACATATGACAATGTTGTTTCCAATACAAATGATAAAAATCAATGTGTTTTCATTAGAATTAACTAAAATGTTCCTGATTTTCCGTTTATATTACCGATGGAAGACGTACACGTAAAACCGCTCTAATCTGGCTGAAACGTCGATATATGCAATAAAAACCGAACTTTTCCCCTTTTCAATATCTTACTCAGTATTTTAACGAAAAACAAATAGATGATTGAAAATGAAGTATTTAAGGTTTTTATCTAATCAATCATGTGTTTGCATCATTTTTATCGTATATATAATGAATTAATACCCATAGACTGAAAATTCAAAAAAACGTGGAAAACGGCAAAATATTGCCTAATTAGATGACATTTTGTTTAAATCACAAAGAAAAAGGAAATGATAAACGTCAAAATATTGCTAAATTCGATGATTTTTCGTACGAAACAAAATGCAAGAAAACTTGCTTAAAATGCAATATTTTGCGACATTCTGAGATTTGAAGGCCAAACCACATATCGTGATACTACATGAAATAGTATCGAAATATTGGTAAAGTTGAATATATATACGTAATATCAATGTACATGATTAACGTGAAAAAGTCACTATTTTACCATATATGAGGATTTTAACTTCAAATCATAGAGCGAGATTTCGTTTTATTTAGATCCAAGAAATGACATATGACAATGTTGTTTCCAATACAAATGATAAAAACCAATGTGTTTTCATTAGAATTAACTAAAATGTTCCTGATTTTCTGTTTATATTACCGATGGAAGATGTACACGTAAAACCGCTCTAATCCGGCTGAAACGTCGATATATGCTATAAAAACCTAACTTCTCCCCTTTTCAATATCTTATTCAGTATTTTAACGAGAAACAAATAGATGATTGAAAATGAAGTATTTAAGGTTATTATCTAATCAATTATGTGTTTGCATCATTTTAATCGTATATATAATGAATTAATACCCATAGACTGAAAACTCACAAAAACGTGGAAAAACGGCAAAATATTGCCTAATTCGATGATATTTTGTTTAAATCATATAAAGGAAAAGGAGATGATAAACGTCAAAATATTGCTAAATTCGATGTTTTTTCGTACGAAACAAAATGCAAGAAAACTTGCTTAAAATGCTATACTATGCGAAATTCATAGATTTGAAGGCCAAATCACATATCGTGATGCTACATGAAATAGTATCGAAATATTGGTATAAATGAATATATTTACGTAATATCAAACTACATGAAAAACGTGAAAAAATCACTATTTTACCATATTTGAGGATTTTAGCTTCAAATCATAGAGCGTGGTTTCGTATTATTTAGATCCAAGAAAAGACATATGACAATGTTGTTTCCAATACAAAAACCAATGTGTTTTCATTAGAATTAAGTAAAATGTTCCTGATTTTCCGTTTATATTACCGATGGAAGATGTACACGTAAAACCGCTCTAATCCGGCTGAAACGTCGATATATGCAATAAAACCGAACTTCTCCCCTTTTCAATATCCTACTCAGTATTTTAACGAGAAACAAATGGTTGATTGAAAATGAAGAATTTAAGGTTAATTTCTAATCAATTATGTGTTTGCATCATTTTTATCGTATATATAATGAATTAATAACAATAAACTGAAAATTCACAAAAACGTGAAAAAAACGGCAAAATATTGCCTAATTCGATGATATTTTGTTTAAATCACATAAAGGAAAAGGAGATGATAAACGTCAAAATATTGCTAAATTCGATGATTTTTCGTACGAAACAAAATGCAAGAAAACTTGTTAAAAATGATATATTTTGCGACATTCTGAGATTTGAAGGCCAAAACACATATCGTGATACTACATGAAATAGTATCGAAATATTGGTAAAAATGAATATATATACGTAATATCAAACTACATGATTAACGTGAAAAGTCACTATTTTACCATATTTGAGGATTTTAACTTCAAATCATAGAACGAGGTTTCGTATTATTTAGATCCAAGAAAAGACATATGACAATGTTGTTTCCAATACAAATGATAAAAACCAATGTATTTTCATTAGAATTAACTAAAATGTTCCTGATTTTCTGTTTATATTACCGATGGAAGATGTACACGTAAAACCGCTCTAATCCGGCTGAAACGTCGATATATGCAATAAAAACCTAACTTCTCCCCTTCTCAATATCTTATTCAGTATTTTAACGAGAAACAAATAAATGATTGAAAATGAAGTATTTAAGGTTATTATCTAATCAATTATGTGTTTGCATCATTTTTATCGTATATATAATGAATGGACTAAAGGACTAAAAATTAAAAAAAACGTGGAAAAACGGCAAAATATTGCCTATTTAGATGACATTTTGTTTAAATAACAAAGAAAAAGGAAATGATAAACATCAAAATATTGCTAAATTCGATGATTTTTCGTACGAAACAAAATGCAAGAAAACTTGCTTAAAATGCAATATTATGCGAAATTCTTAGATTTGAAGGCCAAATCACATATGCTACATGAAATAGTATCTAAATATTGGTAAAAATGAATATATTTACGTAATATCAAACTACATGAAAAACGTGAAAAAAGTCACTATTTTACGATATTTGAGGATTTTAACTTAAAATCATAGATTGAGGTTTCGTATTATTTAGATCCAAGAGAAGACATATGACAATGTTGTTTCCAATACAAATTATAAAAACCAATGTGTTTTCATTAGAATTAACTAAAATGTTCCTGATTTTCCGTTTATATTACCGATGGAAGATGTGCACGTAAAACCGCTCTAATCCGGCTGAAACGTCGATATATGCAATAAAAACCTAACTTCTCCCCTTTTCAATATCTTATTCAGTATTTTAACGAGAAACAAATAGATGATTGAAAATGAAGTATTTAAGGTTATTATCTAATCAATTATATGTTTGCATAATTTTTATGGTATATATAATGAATTTAAATTCACAAAAACGTGGAAAAACGACAAAATATTGCCTAATTCGATGATATTTTGTTTAAATCACATAAAGGAAAAGGAGATGATAAACGTCAAAATATTGCTAAATTCGATGATTTTTCGTACGAAACAAAATGCAAGAAAACTTGCTTAAAATGCAATATTTTGCGATATTCTGAGATTTGAAGGCCAAACCACATATCGTGATACTACATGAAATAGTATCGAAATATTGGTAAAGTTGAATATATATACGTAATATCAATGTACATGATTAACGTGAAAAAGTCACTATTTTACCATATATGAGGATTTTAACTTCAAATCATAGAGCGAGATTTCGTTTTATTTAGATCCAAGAAATGACATATGACAATGTTGTTTCCAATACAAATGATAAAAACCAATGTGTTTTCATTAGAATTAACTAAAATGTTCCTGATTTTCTGTTTATATTACCGATGGAAGATGTACACGTAAAACCGCTCTAATCCGGCTGAAACGTTGATATATGCTATAAAAACCTAACTTCTCCCCTTTTCAATATCTTATTCAGTATTTTAACGAGAAACAAATAGATGATTGAAAATGAAGTATTTAAGGTTATTATCTAATCAATTATGTGTTTGCATCATTTTAATCGTATATATAATGAATTAATACCCATAGACTGAAAACTCACAAAAACGTGGAAAAACGGCAAAATATTGCCTAATTCGATGATATTTTGTTTAAATCATATAAAGGAAAAGGAGATGATAAACGTCAAAATATTGCTAAATTCGATGTTTTTTCGTACGAAACAAAATGCAAGAAAACTTGCTTAAAATGCTATACTATGCGAAATTCATAGATTTGAAGGCCAAATCACATATCGTGATGCTACATGAAATAGTATCGAAATATTGGTATAAATGAATATATTTACGTAATATCAAACTACATGAAAAACGTGAAAAAAATCACTATTTTACCATATTTGAGGATTTTAGCTTCAAATCATAGAGCGTGGTTTCGTATTATTTAGATCCAAGAAAAGCTATATGACAATGTTGTTTCCAATACAAAAACCAATGTGTTTTCATTAGAATTAACTAAAATGTTCCTGATTTTCCGTTTATATTACCGATGGAAGATGTACACGTAAAACCGCTCTAATCCGGCTGAAACGTCGATATATGCAATAAAAACCTAACTTCTCTCCTTTTCAATATCCTACTCAGTATTTTAACGAGAAACAAATGGTTGATTGAAAATGAAGTATTTAAGGTTAATTTCTAATCAATTATGTGTTTGCATCATTTTTATCGTATATATAATGAATTAATAACAATAAACTGAAAATTCACAAAAACGTGAAAAAACGGCAAAATATTGCCTAATTCGATGATATTTTGTTTAAATCACAAAAAGGAAAAGGAGATGATAAACGTCAAAATATTGCTAAATTCGATGATTTTTCGTACGAAACAAAATGCAAGAAAACTTGTTAAAAATGATATATTTTGCGACATTCTGAGATTTGAAGGCCAAAACACATATCGTGATACTACATGAAATAGTATCGAAATATTGGTAAAAATGAATATATATACGTAATATCAAACTACATGATTAACGTGAAAAGTCACTATTTTACCATATTTGAGGATTTTAACTTCAAATCATAGAACGAGGTTTCGTATTATTTAGATCCAAGAAAAGACATATGACAATGTTGTTTCCAATACAAATGATAAAAACCAATGTATTTTCATTAGAATTAACTAAAATGTTCCTGATTTTCTGTTTATATTACCGATGGAAGATGTACACGTAAAACCGCTCTAATCCGGCTGAAACGTCGATATATGCAATAAAAACCTAACTTCTCCCTTTCTCAATATCTTATTCAGTATTTTAACGAGAAACAAATAAATGATTGAAAATGAAGTATTTAAGGTTATTATCTAATCAATTATGTGTTTGCATCATTTTTATCGTATATATATTGAATGGACTAAAGGACTAAAAATTAAAAAAAACGTGGAAAAACGGCAAAATATTGCCTAATTAGATGACATTTTGTTTAAATCACAAAGAAAAAGGAAATGATAAACATCAAAATATTGCTAAATTCGATGATTTTTCGTACGAAACAAAATGCAAGAAAACTTGCTTAAAATGCAATATTATGCTAAATTCTTAGATTTGAAGGCCAAATCACATATGCTACATGAAATAGTATCTAAATATTGGTAAAAATGAATATATTTACGTAATATCAAACTACATGAAAAACGTGAAAAAAGTCACTATTTTACGATATTTGAGGATTTTAACTTAAAATCATAGATTGAGGTTTCGTATTATTTAGATCCAAGAGAAGACATATGACAATGTTGTTTCCAATACAAATTATAAAAACCAATGTGTTTTCATTAGAATTAACTAAAATGTTCCTGATTTTCCGTGTATATTACCGATGGAAGATGTGCACGTAAAACCGCTCTAATCCGGCTGAAACGTCGATATATGCAATAAAAACCTAACTTCTCCCCTTTTCAATATCTTATTCAGTATTTTAACGAGAAACAAATAGATGATTGAAAATGAAGTATTTAAGGTTATTATCTAATCAATTATATGTTTGCATAATTTTTATGGTATATATAATGAATTTAAATTCACAAAAACGTGGAAAAACGACAAAATATTGCCTAATTCGATGATATTTTGTTTAAATCACATAAAGGAAAAGGAGATGATAAACGTCAAAATATTGCTAAATTCGATGATTTTTCGTACGAAACAAAATGCAAAAAAACTTGCTTAAAATGCAATATTTTGCGACATTCTGAGATTTGAAGGCCAAACCACATATCGTGATACTACATGAAATAGTATCGAAATATTGGTAGAAATGAATATATATACGTAATATCAAACTACATGATTAACGTGAAAAAGTCACTATTTTACCATATATGAGGATTTTAACTTCAAATCAATGAGCGAGATTTCGTTTTATTTAGATCCAAGAAATGACATATGACAATGTTGTTTCCAATACAAATGATAAAAACCAATGTGTTTTCATTAGAATTAACTAAAATGTTCCTGATTTTCTGTTTATATTACCGATGGAAGATGTACACGTAAAACCGCTCTAATCCGGCTGAAACGTCGATATATGCTATAAAAACCTAAGTTCTCCCCTTTTCAATATCTTATTCAGTATTTTAACGAGAAACAAATAGATGATTGAAAATGAAGTATTTAAGGTTATTATCTAATCAATTATGTGTTTGCATCATTTTAATCGTATATATAATGAATTAATACCCATAGACTGAAAACTCACAAAAACGTGGAAAAACGGCAAAATATTGCCTAATTCGATGATATTTTGTTTAAATCATATAAAGGAAAAGGAGATGATAAACGTCAAAATATTGCTAAATTCGATGTTTTTTCGTACGAAACAAAATGCAAGAAAACTTGCTTAAAATGCTATACTATGCGAAATTCATAGATTTGAAGGCCAAATCACATATCGTGATGCTACATGAAATAGTATCGAAATATTGGTATAAATGAATATATTTACGTAATATCAAACTACATGAAAAACGTGAAAAAAATCACTATTTTACCATATTTGAGGATTTTAACTTCATATCATAGAGCGTGGTTTCGTATTATTTAGATCCAAGAAAAGACATATGACAATGTTGTTTCCAATACAAAAACCAATGTGTTTTCATTAGAATTAACTAAAATGTTCCTGATTTTCCGTTTATATTACCGATGGAAGATGTGCACGTAAAACCGCTCTAATCCGGCTGAAACGTCGATATATGCATTAAAAACCGAACTTCTCCCCTTTTCAATATCCTACTCAGTATTTTAACGAGAAACAAATGGTTGATTGAAAATGAAGTATTTAAGGTTAATTTCTAATCAATTAGGTGTTTGCATCATTTTTATCGTATATTTAATGAATTAATAACAATAAACTGAAAATTCACAAAAACGTGGAAAAACGGCAAAATATTGCCTAATTCGATGATATTTTGTTTAAATCACATAAAGAAAAGGGGATGATAAACGTCAAAATATTGCTAAATTCGATGATTTTTCGTACGAAACAAAATGCAAGAAATCTTGCTTAAAATGCAATATTATGCGAAATTCTGAGATTTGAAGGCCAAATAACATATCGTGGTACAACATGAAATAGTATCGAAATATTGGTAAAAACGAATATATATACGTAAAATCACACTACATGAAAAACGTAAAAAAAGTCACTATTTTACCATATATGAGGATTTTAACTTCAAATCATAGAGCGAGGTTTCGTATTATTTAGATCCAAGAAAAGACATATGAAAATGTTGTTTCCAATACAAATGATAAAAATCAATGTGTTTTCATTAGAATTAGCTAAAATGTTCCTGATTTTCCGTTTATATTACCGATGGAAGATGTGCACGTAAAACCGCTCTAATCCGGCTGAAACGTCGATATATGCAATAAAAACCGAACTTTTCCCCTTTTCAATATCTTACTCAGTATTTTAACGAGAAACAAATAGATGATTGAAAATGAAGTATTTAAGGTTATTATCCAATCAATTATGTGTTTGCATCATTTTTATCGTATATATAATGAATTAATACCCATAGACTGAAAATTCAAAAAAACGTGGAAAACGGCAAAATTTTGCCTAATTAGATGACATTTTGTTTAAATCACAATGAAAAAAGGAAATGATAAACGTCAAAATATTGCTAAATTTGACGATTTTTCGTACGAAACTAAATGCATAAAAACTTGCTTAAAATGCAATATTTTGCGACATTCTGAGATTTGAAGGCCAAACCACATATCGTGATTCTACATGAAATAGTATCAAAATATTGGTAAAAATGAATATATATACGTAATATCAAACTACATGATTAACGTGAAAAAGTCACTATTTATCATATTTGAGGATTTTAACTTCAAATCATAGAGCGAGGTTTCGTATTATTTAGATCCAAGAAAAGACATATGACAATGTTGTTTCCAATACAAATGATAAAAAACCAATGTGTTTTCATTAGAATTAACTAAAATGTTTCTGATTTTCAGTTTATATTACCGATGGAAGATGTACACGTAAAACCGCTGAAACGGCTGAAACGTCGATATATGCAATAAAAACCAAACTTCTCCCCTTTTCAATATCTTATTCAGTATTTTAACGAGAAACAATAGATGATTGAAAATGAAGTATTTAAGGTTATTATCTAATCAATTATGTGTTTGCATCATTTTTATCGTATATATAATGAATTAATACCCATAGACTGAAAATTCACAAAAACGTGGAAAAACGACAAAATATTGCCTAATTCCATGATATTTTGTTTAAATCACATAAAGGAAAAGGAGATGATAAACGTCAAAATATTGCTAAATTCGATGATTTTTCGTACGAAACAAAATGCAAGAAAACTTGCTTAAAATGCAATATTATGCGAAATTCTTAGATTTGAAGGCCAAATCACATATCATGATGCTACATGAAATAGTATCGAAATATTGGTAAAAATGAATATATTTACGTAATATCAAACTACATGAAAAACGTGAAAAAAGTCACTATTTTACCATATGTGAGGATTTTAACTTCAAAGCATAGAGCGAGGTTTCGTATTATTTAGATCCAAGAAAAGACATATGACAATGTTGTTTCCAATACAAATGCTAAAAACCAATGTGTTTTCATTAGAATTAACTAAAATGTTCCTGATTTTCCATTTATGTTACCAATGGAAGATGTGCACGTAAAACCGCTCTAATCCGGCTGAAACGTCGATATATGCAATAAAAACAGAACTTCTCCCCTTTTCAATATCCTACTCAGTATTTTAACGAGAAACATATGGTTGATTGAAAATAAAGTATTTAAGGTTAATTTCTAATCAATTATGTGTTTGCATCATTTTTATCGTATATTTAATGAATTAATAACAATAAACTGAAAATTCACAAAAACGTGGAAAAACGGCAAAATATTACCTAATTCGATGATATTTTGTTTAAATCACATAAAGAAAAGGGGATGATGAACGTGAAAATATTGCTAAATTCGATGATTTTTAGTACGAAACAAAATGCAAGAAAACTTGCTTAAAATGCAATATTATGCGAAATTCTTAGATTTGAAGGCCAAATAACATATCGTGATACTACATGAAATAGTATCGAAATATTGGTAAAAACGAATATATATACGTAAAATCACACTACATGAAAAACGTAAAAAAAGTCACTATTTTACCATATTTGAGGATTTTAACTTCAAATCATAGAGCGAGGTTTCGTATTATCTATATCTAAGAAAAGACATATGACAATGTTGTTTTCAATACAAATGATAAAAAACAATGTGTTTTCATTAAAATTAACTTATATGTTCTTCATTTTCCGTTTATATTACCGATGGAAGATGTGCACGTAAAACCGCTCTAATCCGGCTGAAACGTCGATATATGCAATAAAAACCGAACTTTTCCCCTTTTCAATATCTTACTCAGTATTTTAACGAGAAACAAATAGATGATTGAAAATGAAATATTTAAGGTTATTATCAAATCAATTATGTGTTTGCATCATTTTTATCGTATATATAATGAATTAATACCCATAGACTGAAAATTCAAAAAAACGTGGAAAAACGGCAAAATATTGCCTAATTCGATGATATTTTGTTTACATCACATAAAGGAAAAGGAGTTGATAAACGTCAAAATATTGCTAAATTCGACGATTTTTCGTACGAAACAAAATGCATGAAAACTTGCTTAAAATGCAATATTTTGCGACATTCTGAGATTTGAAGGCCAAACCACATATCGTGATTCTACATGAAATAGTATCAAAATATTGGTAAAAATGAATATATATACGTAATATCAAACTACATGATTAACGTGAAAAAGTCGCTATTTATCATATTTGAGGATTTTAACTTCAAATCATAGAGCGAGGTTTCGTATTATTTAGATCCAAGAAAAGACATATGACAATGTTGTTTCCAATACAAATGATAAAAACCAATGTGTTTTCATTAGAATTAACTAAAATGTTTCTGATTTTCAGTTTATATTACCGATGGAAGATGTCAACCCGTTCTCACACAAGACAGCACATATATGACTTAATGCTTAAAGTCAATATGTTGAATATGAATTAGTAAATATGTGATATATTCCCAGTTACTTTTTTTACCAAGGCCCAAACTCTTCCTCACGTACCAATTTACGTGTCACAGTACCCGTCCGTCAACATAGATAGCAGAATATTCGTGATTGGTTCAATTATAAGGAAAATTGTAGTTTTCAGGTCCCACATGGGTTGTGAAATTTACCTACTGTTGTCCATGCTCTTATAATATTACAGATCAGCTATATCCTATTGAAGGCTCGTAGTTTTGTTTTGAGAAATATTAGTTGTTCTTAGTAAATTATAATAAGCACTATAAATTATTACATAGAATAACAGTGCTTCACCAATCAATATTATATACCATAGTTTGGCTTTAAAAATCTTTAAAGAATGTTTTGTAGGAACGCTAACAGAAAACGATGTTACATTTGAATGTCTATGGGGTAAACTACTGCAAACAGGACGGTATTGTGTCTACTATACCAACTATAGCTAGGATGGGTATATTGTCACCTACCGCCTGTTAGGTGGGAAAGGGGTCCAATACCACCCACAGGATGGGTATGAGGGTCACATCCACCCACAGGATGAGTATGGGGATCACATCCACCCACAGGAAGGGTATGGGGTCCAATACCACCCACAGGATGAGTATGGCGTCCACTACAACCCACAGGATGGGTATGGGGCTCCAACCACCCATAGAATGGGTATGGGGCTCCAACCAC
The DNA here is from genome assembly GCF_040958095.1 of Procambarus clarkii. Lineage (NCBI taxonomy): Eukaryota > Metazoa > Arthropoda > Malacostraca > Decapoda > Cambaridae > Procambarus > Procambarus clarkii. Next base: position 34,228,703 of record NC_091204.1, on the reverse strand, counting down.
AAATAAAATGGGTATAGGGTCCAATAACACCCACTGGATGTTTAAGGCATCCATTGCCGCGCGTCGAGCTCGAAAACCGCAGCATTCATCTCAGAACCATGCCTATTTCACACAGATTCCTTAATAAACGTAAGAGTTTTATATGTCACAAGAAAGATAGAAATATAAGTTTCATTCTAAATACCTTACCATGGGCATATTTAAATTTAAAGCAAAGATACGTGTACTTTTATAATAGCCGAGCTTTAACCCCGGAGAGATTGATCGACCGAGCAACTCTCTCTCAGAACAATGTTTATTTCACGTGAATTCGTTAATAAACATATATGTTTTATATGTCTCAAGAAAGGCAGACATATAAGCTTCACTTTAAACACTTTACCATAGACATATTTAAAGTTCTAATGAAGATACATGTATTTTAAAAATTACGGAGCTCCCACCCCGTACAGACTGAACGACAGAGCAACTCTCTCTCAGATCAATGTTTATTTCACGTAAATTCGTTAATAAACACAAATGTTTTATATGTCTTAAGCAAGATAGAAATAAGAGCTTCATTTTCAATACATTACAATAGACATATTTATAGCTCAAGTGAAGATACATATTGTTACAACTGGTATGAGTGGGGCTTCTATGGGGTACTGGTACTATTAAGGGGTATAGGTAGTTAGAAGACAAGAGTATCAAATATGGGAGAGCTAAAAGGCCCGGCCCCCAAAATAAACTATCCACAGTAGTAATAACTTGCTACAAGACCATATATGTTAGTCTAAGGGTTGATCACTGCGCTCCCACCTTGGAAGAAGAGATACTCTGTAATTCATGTACTTATTTATTAACCCCTTAACAACCCCCCATATATACTCACACCAATAACAATAATAATAATAACTTTACCACACTATCTTACGTTAAAAGCCTTGGTCCACGTAGGCAGGATACAAGGTTTACACTAATAACAAGCTAGGGTAAAGTACTACTGGATAAGCACTGAAGCTGGATGCAGCTTAGGGTAGTGAAACCACGTGGGACCCTAATACAAAACAAAACACTTAGGGGTACCCAAACACTGGCAAAATACTATCCCCAGGTCTCACCAATCGTTACTACCAGAGTAGGTACACTCACTAATGCCCCGTACTTAGCTTAAGGATACAGGAACTTCAGGTAAGGGAAATAAGTAAGAGGAGAAGGAAGGAGAGTAGGGATACAGCCACAGAGTAGGTCTTAACCGCACCACACCAGCCACAGAGAAGAGCGAGCTAGCCACCAGCTGCCTCCCTCATCGTGGTGCCGGGAGGAGCCTAATTGATCGTGCAGCTAAGCACATTAAAGATCTTCCCCTATGCAACGTATTGTTACTTTATGAATGATTAGAAAGTATTAGTAAGCAAAGTTGATGCCTATGTTATTATTTAATAATCAACCCCCAGCTCAGTCTTTAAATGCTCTTTGAGAAACAATAATAGTCTTACGTCTGGCAGGGAAGATACAAACAATTTCCATTCGAAATGCGCCAACTGTACTACTTAGGAAGTTTAATAGCTCAATTTTGACCTCTGGTTTCCACTGGAGAACCCAGGGTCGTAACACATATGTTTTTATAGTAGCGCTCAGTAGCTTGTCGGGCATGGAGTGCAGACGCCTACGCACTTGCCGATATATTGTATAATTATCAAAGATACGCTAATAAAGCCTAAAATCTTATATGCCTCCAGAAAGACCGAGATATGAACATTATTATGATTTCACCAAATGAAATATATCATGTTCGAGAACAAAGATATATCAATTTTAAATTAAGTTTCGACTCTTTGCTCGGGCGAGAGAGAGGGAGCGACTCTCGCCCCATCTATTGGAGATTCTGTCCACTAAAGACCCAAAGCTACTCAAACCCTCCTAGCATTATTTAAGTAATGAAGTAATATGGTATATTTACTATAATGTGGGTGCTGAATGCAGAACATGAGAAAACATATATTTACTCCAAACTAATATAATTTCATTATGAAATAAGTAAATAAGTAGCATCAAAGGAAGTCGACGGTCCAAGCGTCAATGTTGTGGAACGACTTATCCAAGATATATCGTTGTTTGGAAAGTGTTTGTTGGCATATCCAGTTGTCGCACTTCTCTGCACAAATTATCACAAATTTAAATTATAATGTTAACAAGTAGAATACGTATTTTTAATAAAATCTAACATAGCTAGCCAGAAAACATTTAACATTTATTAAAAAAATATATGTTTGGAAGTTAAATCGACTTCATAGGATAATAGTGTTGTTATATATACTCGTTATTCGTTGACATGCGTTCGCTACTTAAACTACCATGTACTGTACTTATGTGAAATCTCCCATGTCTCTTCGCTCATCTCACCGAACCCTACAGGCTCTGTGATATATTGCTTAATTAATTGAGATTCACAAATAAAGCTTATAAATGTATATGTTATCAAAAAGGCAGAGCTTATTTTAGTTCATTTATTATGCACCCCATACCCATCCTATGGGCGATAGTGGAGTGTTACAGAGGCGCATAATGGGCTCAGGGACTGAGCCCCACAATTCATATAGCCAAGGAAGTTATAATCTTGATAAGCTAGTTACAAAAGTCAATGCACATTGTCAAATCAACAATGGGCTCGAGACCGACCACAAGTACAGTTTATACTTTAAGCAACTGACATATATGGAGGGCTAGTGTCACAATTGATTTGTTTATCCTACACATAACCCCCTCTCCCCCATCCAATGGGCAGCGGTGGATAGGTTACAATCAAGTCGTTTTTTTGCGTTTTATTCAGAGATTAGATCTTATTGGGTGAGGAAAGATATTCATATTTTAAAGAAGGCTTCTTGGCTGATGCTCTCCATTGATGGAAAATCTACAACCTTTTGAAAATCAATGTTAGTTTGATCTAGATATTGTAATTAACGAAAGTATTTATGTCATCTGAAAGGTAGAAATATAGGCTACATCTAAAATCCTTTGTCATAAATATAACTGAAGTGAAAACGAAGATATATGCGTTTTGATAGTTACTTGATGGCTAGCTCTGAGAGTGTGAAGCCCTGCACACCAGCCAATAAATTGTATAATTAGTTTCCATATATTTTAATTAATCTTAAAAATCTATATGTCAGAAGAAAGGAAGATGTAGCAGTTAATGTGACAACATTTAAAAATATATATATCTTAAGTTAAATAAATAATATCACCTTATCGCCGGTGTCCGGACACATAAAAATTACCTAGGTATCAGTATCCAGCCAGGCGGGGATCACAGGCTGCACAATACTGATAAATTATGTAATGCACTACTTGTGGTCCATCTCGAACCCATTTATGATGTGACGACTTATAGTGAATTTTGTAACTAGCTCATCAAGATTGTAACTTGCTTAGCTAAATGATTTGTGGGGTTCGGTCCATTCATTTTCTTTCTTTATTATGCACCCCATAATACACATCCCGTGGGCGGTAGTGTAAAGGATTACAGAGGCACATAATCGGTTCAGGAACTGAACCCTCTAGTTCGTTTAGCTAAGCAAATAACAATCTTTTGACGCTAGTTACAAAATTATTAATGTACACATACTTATGCATACATGTACATATTCATACGTATACATATATACATACACATACATATTTAATCACCCACACAAATACACACATCAGTAATCTTTTGTGTCACAAGTGATTCAACAAGAGGCTCACAACAGTCACTATACAAGGCACTTTACATTTATGAGGAGTCGCACAGTTACTAGTCTTGCTGCACACCCACCCAACTGGGCGGCAGCTTTACAGTCATGTGCTCCACACCCACCCAACTGGGCGGCAGCTTTACAGTCATGTGCTCCACACACACCCAACTGGGCGGCAGCTTTACAGTCATGTGCTCCACACCCACCCAACTGGGCGGCTGCTTGACAGTCATGTGCTCCACACCCACCCAACTGGGCGGCAGCTTTACAGTCATGTGCTCCACACCCACCCAACTGGGCGGCAGCTTTACAGTCATGTGCTCCACACCCACCCAACTGGGCGGCAGCTTTACAGTCATGTGGTCCACACCCACCCAACTGGGCGGCAGCTTTACAGTCATGTGCTCCACACCCAGCCAACTGGGCGGCAGCTTTACAGTCATGTGCTCCACACCCACCCAACTGGGCGGCTGCTTTACAGTCATGTGCTCCACACCCACCCAACTGGGCGGCTGCTTTACAGTCATGTGCTCGACACCCACCCAACTGGGCGGCAGCTTTACAGTCATGTGCTCCACACCCACCCAACTGGGCGGCAGCTTTACAGTCATGTGTATGCATTACCTACAGTAAGCAAATTTTGGATACTTCGCTAAGATTTCGGGCAGCACATCATTATGAATGAAGTACTTACACATTTCATGGACACTATTGATGTTGTTATCTTTAAATTCCGCTATTTTTCACATTCCATTATATAATGACTCAAAGTATGCGAATAGTTCTGCTGACAGAGTTTACATTTAGTCAAATCTAGATCATCAGATGTTACAAACTTCCAGAGGTACTTGTAGCCGAGCCTAAACCTAGCAGTGGTAACATCTAGAAGTCTGCTAGCATTATTGGATGACCCATAGACGAGCGATTCATCAAAGTTTATACAATATTGTGAAATTGAGAGTCAGTGTAGTAACATAAATTGGTAAATAATAAATATTGTAAGTTAAGAATCTGATGCATGTGTGTGTGTTTGGGGGGGGGGGGGGCGGGGGTTATACCCTTGGTAAGCGAGAGTGGAAAGTAACCTTAGACGTACTGCAGTCAATGTGGGGGGGGGGGGGGGGAGGGGGAGGGAGGGTGGGAGAGTCAAATCCACCCTCCAACATCTGGGCATAGTACCAGCAGCCTCCACAACACTCCATCAGCCTCCAGCTGATGCGTGTAGATGCTTCATCTAACCTCACCTATGTCACACATTAACCTACAGTTCCTGTGATATTTAAACTCCTCATCACAGTGGCGTCTCACCAATATAAACTGTATTGGATTTTGTCCCGAAATAGCTATATGCTGACTGGACGTGTATGTATGTATGTATGTATGTATGTATGTATGTATGTATGTATGTATGTATGTATGTATGTATGTATGTATGTATGTATGTATGTATGTATGCATGTATGTATGTATGTATGTATGCATGTATGAATGGATAGATGTATGTATGTACGCATGCATGCATGTATTTATGTATGCATGCATGCATGTATGTATGTATGTATGTATGTATGTATGTATGTATGTATGTATGTATGTATGTATGTATGTATGTATGTATGTATGTATGCATGTATGTATGTATGTATGGATAGATGGATGGATGTATGTATGTACGCATGCATGCATGTATGTATGTATGTATGTATGTATGTATGTATGTATGTATGTATGTATGTATGTATGTATGTATGTATGTATGTATGTATGTATGTATGTATGCATGTATGTATAGATGGATGGATGTATGTACGCATGCATGCATGTATGTATTTATATATGCATGTATATACGCACGTATGTATGTATTTATATACGCATGTATATACGCATGTATTTATATACGCATGTATGTATGTATGTATGTATGTATGTATGTATGTATGTATGTATGTATGTATGTATGTATGTATGTATGTATGTATGTATGTATGTATGTATGTACGTACGTACGTATGGATGGATGTATGTATGCACGCATGCATGTATGTATGTATGTATGTATGTATGTATGTATGTATGTATGTATGTATGTATGTATGTATGTATGTATGTATGTATGTATGTACGTACGTACGTATGGATGGATGTATGTATGCACGCATGCATGTATGTATGTATGTATGTATGTATGTATGTATGTATGTATGTATGTATGTATGTATGTATGTATGTATGTATGTATGTATGTATGTATGTACGCATGTATGTATGTATGTATGTATGTATGTATGTATGTATGTATGTATGTATGTATGTATGTATGTATGTATGTATGTATGTATGTATGTATGTATGCATGTGTGTATGTATGTATGTATGTATGTATGTATGTATGTATGTATGTATGTATGTATGTATGTATGTATGTATGTATGTATGTATGTATGTATGTATGTATGTATGTATGTATGTATGCATGTGTGTATGTATGTATTCCCAATCACGTTAAAGACTCCCCCTCTATCATCCAGTTAAAGAGAAAAACAACTATACTAAATAATCGACTCCTTGTAACTTTAATTATGCTGACCTTCCTGTCTGTATTCAGACTGTGCCTACCATCATTATAGGTGATTATAACGCTAGCCATAGGAATATTGGTAATTCGCAGTTCAGTAATCGTAACGGCAACCAACTGGTGTCACTATTAGGTAGTCACGATGATGCACAGATTGTGGGTGACCTTGAACCGACGCATATACACGGAGGTATTCTTGATCTATGTCTCGGTGTCAACGTCTCCCACACCGTGTGTGCCTCGTCAATAGTGCCAGTTATGGCGTCTGATCATCTGCCCATATTAGCCACTATAAGCATTGGAAGCTCTATCCTCCCTGGTGGAGTGTTCAAGCGGAAGAGGCTGGCTGTGCCCATCGATCAACGAGACAATCTTCTTGCTCATGTGTCAGATTGGTACAGTTCATCTGAGCCTTCATCAGTTGAAGATTTTAACAATGAGCTCACAGGTACTATCGAGCAGTTTATAGAATCACTTGATTCATCGTCCAGGCCACGTAACCCAAATTACACTGGTCATAGCACTTATGCTTAATATAATGATTCTAAATTGCATGCACTAAAACGCACTGCCAGAATAATTGGACTAGCTTGTAGAAGGACCCGCACTGCTGAAATGCTTCGGCTCTTTCAAGCGGCTCTGGCTAAGGCCAGGGAACGTATGGTGGAGCTGAGGCAGACAGACTGGGAAACTTTTGTCCGTGGTCTCAATTCTCACACGCCACTAAGTCGGGCATGGAAGGATATCAACAAGATCAAAGGGAAAAATGCTGCAGAGATCTCGTACCCTAATCCTCTGCACAGAGCAAATGATCTTGTTGATGCTTGGGCCACGACTTCCAGCTTTGACAGTCTTCCTCTACCCTCACAGAATGAATTAAATGATAGATATACTGATAGAGCAAGGTTCCTTGACTTCATGCTTCATCAAGAGGATGACTGTGACATGCTTTTTACTGAATACAAACTAGATTCTGCTCTACATAAAGGCAAAGCTACATCACCCGGGGAGGATGGAGTTACTTACGGCATACTGCTTATGCTTCTGCTAGTTCCAAGGAATACCTTTCTTCAATTGTATAATATGAGCTATGTAACTGGGGAGCTTCCTAAGTCATGGACCAACAGTGTTATTATTCCCATTCCTAAACCTCACCAGCCGAGTGCTTTATGCCCAGTCTCCCTCACTAGTTGTCTCTATAAGTGTCTTGAGAAGATGGTTCTCAACCGTCTCCTTTACAAAATTAATAATATGTTGTCTCCCCAGATATATGGCTTTATGCATGGAAAGAGTGTACATCACTGTATTACCACATTCCTCACCCTGCATACTGATAGGTCATATACCACTTACCTAGATCTTAAGTCAGCCTTTGACATTGCTAACCCACACGTCATTATGAGAGAACTTGCTAAAATGAATGTTGGAATGTTAATGTTAAAAATTGTTCAAACTGAAATAAATATATAACACTGTACGGTACAGTTGTGTTTAATTATGTTTTGCGATTCCTATGGAAAAGGTATTTGTGCACCAAATACCTCTCTCTCTCTCTCTCTCTCTCTCTCTCTCTCTCTCTCTCTCTCTCTCTCTCTCTCTCTCTCTCTCTCTCTCTCTCTCTCTCTCTCTCTCTCTCTCTCTCTCTCTCTCTCTCTCTCTCTCTCTCTCTCTCTCTCTCTCTCTCTCTCTCTCTCTCTCTCTCTCTCTCTCTCTCTCTCTCTCTCTCTCTCTCTCTCTCTCTCTCTCTCTCTCTCTCTCTCTCTCTCTCTCTCTCTCTCTCTCTCTCTCTCTCTCTCTCTCTCTCTCTCTCTCTCTCTCTCTCTCTCTCTCTCTCTCTCTCTCTCTCTCTCTCTCTCTCTCTCTCTCTCTCTCTCTCTCTCTCTCTCTCTCTCTCTCTCTCTCTCTCTCTCTCTCTCTCTCTCTCTCTCTCTCTCTCTCTCTCTCTCTCTCTCTCTCTCTCTCTCTCTCTCTCTCTCTCTCTCTCTCTCTCTCTCTCTCTCTCTCTCTCTCTCTCTCTCTCTCTCTCTCTCTCTCTCTCTCTCTCTCTCTCTCTCTCCTCTCTCTCTCTCTCTCCTCTCTCTCTCTCTCTCTCTCTCTCTCTCTCTCTCTCTCTCTCTCTCTCTCTCTCTCTCTCTCTCTCTCTCTCTCTCTCTCTCTCTCTCTCTCTCTCTCTCTCTCTCTCTCTCTCTCTCTCTCTCTCTCTCTCTCTCTCTCTCTCTCTCTCTCTCTCTCTCCTCTCTCTCTCTCTCTCTCTCTCTCTCTCTCTCCTCTCTCTCTCTCTCTCTCTCTCTCTCTCTCTCTCTCTCTCTCTCTCTCTCTCTCTCTCTCTCTCTCTCACTCTCACTCTCTCTCTCTCTCTCTCTCTCTCTCTCTCACTCTCTCTCTCTCTCTCTCTCTCTCTCTCTCTCTCTCTCTCTCTCTCTCTCTCTCTCTCACTCTCTCTCTCTCTCTCTCTCTCTCTCTCTCTCTCTCTCTCTCTCTCTCTCTCTCTCTCTCTCTCTCTCTCTCTCTCTCTCTCTCTCTCTCTCTCTCTCTCAGAGCATCCCCTTATGTGTTGTATGTGGGTGCTGAAGTTCAGTCTCTTGTCTATGTATAGGTGAAGGAACTTTCCATAATTGTTATTGCTAATGTTTACTTGTAATACTGGGTATACAGCCGGTGTTCTTACCCTCGACCGCGGCGAGGGTAAGCCGTGGCCGTATGGTCTGAAACCCACAAATATTTACAATGGGGGGTGGGGGGGGGGATAACATTTCCTCTTCAAGCACGCGCACACAAATGAACTATGTTACTTAACTGGAAGCACTCGTACAACATAATTTACACGATTTCTCAGGATAATTATACTTCTTACCAGCATATATACAGTATAGTACCTAGGAGGTTCTCTTCAATGATATCTAAGATAATTAAAAGAACCCAAGCAAACCACTGTGGAAATGTGCAGGACAAACATATCAATTGTGACACTAGCTCTCCACTTATGGCATTTGCTTAATTTAGAAATTGTACTTGTGGTCGATCTCGAACCCATGTTGTTGATGTGACGATGTGTTATGAATTTTGTGGCTAGCTCCTCAAGATTGTAACTTGCTTAGATAAATAAATTGTGTGTTCAGTCCCTGAACCCATTATGTGATAAATTAACTAAACTAAAAACTATAGTCTGGCGACGAAGCCTGAACTGCATAATGTAAATAGGGATTAACCAGAAAAAGATATAGGTGAAGAATAACATCAGGTAACTGCGTTAATTACAATATTAGATCAAACTAACATTGATTTTCAAAAGGTTGTAGATTTTCCATCAATGGAGAGCATCAGCCAAGAAGCCTTCTTTAAAATATGAATATCTTTCCTCACCCAATAAGATCTAATCTCTGAATAAAACGCAAAAAACGACTTGATTGTAACCTATCCACCGCTGCCCATTGGATGGGGGAGTGGGGGGTTATGTGTAGGATAAACAAATCAATTGTGACACTAGCCCTCCATATATGTCAGTTGCTTAAATTATAAACTGTACTTGTGGTCGGTCTCGAGCCCATTGTTGATTTGACAATGTGCATTGACTTTTGTAACTAGCTTATCAAGATTATAACTTCCTTGGCTATATGAATTGTGGGGCTCACTCCCTGAGCCCATTATGCGCCTCTGTAATACTCCACTATCGCCCATAGGATGGGTATGGGGTGCATAATAAATGAACTAAAATAAGCTCTGCCTTTTTGATAACATATACATTTATAAGCTTTATTTGTGAATCTCAATTAATTAAGCAATATATCACAGAGCCTGTAGGGTTCGGTGAGATGAGCGAAGAGACATGGGAGATTTCACATAAGTACAGTACATGGTAGTTTAAGTAGCGAACGCATGTCAACGAATAACGAGTATATATAACAACACTATTGTCCTATGAAGTCGATTTAACTTCCAAACATATATTTTTTTAATAAATGTTAAATGTTTTCTGGCTAGCTATGTTAGATTTTATTAAAAATACGTATTCTACTTGTTAACATTATAATTTAAATTTGTGATAATTTGTGCAGAGAAGTGCGACAACTGGATATGCCAACAAACACTTTCCAAACAACGATATATCTTGGATAAGTCGTTCCACAACATTGACGCTTGGACCGTCGACTTCCTTTGATGCTACTTATTTACTTATTTCATAATGAAATTATATTAGTTTGGAGTAAATATATGTTTTCTCATGTTCTGCATTCAGCACCCACATTATAGTAAATATACCATATTACTTCATTACTTAAATAATGCTAGGAGGGTTTGAGTAGCTTTGGGTCTTTAGTGGACAGAATCTCCAATAGATGGGGCGAGAGTCGCTCCCTCTCTCTTGCCCGAGCAAAGAGTCGAAACTTAATTTAAAATTGATATATCTTTGTTCTCGAACATGATATATTTCATTTGGTAAAATCATAATAATGTTCATATCTCGGTCTTTCTGGAGGCATATAAGATTTTAGGCTTTATTAGCGTATCTTTGATAATTATACAATATATCGGCAAGTGCGTAGGCGTCTGCACTCCATGCCCGACAAGCTACTGAGCGCTACTATAAAAACATATGTATCTTCACTTGAGCTATAAATATGTCTATTGTAATGTATTGAAAATGAAGCTCTTATTTCTATCTTGCTTAAGACATATAAAACATTTGTGTTTATTAACGAATTTACGTGAAATAAACATTGATCTGAGAGAGAGTTGCTCTGTCGTTCAGTCTGTACGGGGTGGGAGCTCCGTAATTTTTAAAATACATGTATCTTCATTAGAACTTTAAATATGTCTATGGTAAAGTGTTTAAAGTGAAGCTTATATGTCTGCCTTTCTTGAGACATATAAAACATATATGTTTATTAACGAATTCACGTGAAATAAACATTGTTCTGAGAGAGAGTTGCTCGGTCGATCAATCTGTCCGGGGTTAAAGCTCGGCTATTATAAAAGTACACGTATCTTTGCTTTAAATTTAAATATGCCCATGGTAAGGTATTTAGAATGAAACTTATATTTCTATCTTTCTTGTGACATATAAAACTCTTACGTTTATTAAGGAATCTGTGTGAAATAGGCATGGTTCTGAGATGAATGCTGCAGTTTTCGAGCTCGACGCGCGGCAATGGACGCCTTAAACATCCAGTGGGTGTTATTGGACCCTATACCCATTTTATTTGTGGTTGGAGCCCCATACCCATTCTATGGGTGGTTGGAGCCCCATACCCATCCTGTGGGTTGTAGTGGACGCCATACTCATCCTGTGGGTGGTATTGGACCCCATACCCTTCCTGTGGGTGGATGTGATCCCCATACTCATCCTGTGGGTGGATGTGACCCTCATACCCATCCTGTGGGTGGTATTGGACCCCTTTCCCACCTAACAGGCGGTAGGTGACAATATACCCATCCTAGCTATAGTTGGTATAGTAGACACAATACCGTCCTGTTTGCAGTAGTTTACCCCATAGACATTCAAATGTAACATCGTTTTCTGTTAGCGTTCCTACAAAACATTCTTTAAAGATTTTTTAAGCCAAACTATGGTATATAATATTGATTGGTGAAGCACTGTTATTCTATGTAATAATTTATAGTGCTTATTATAATTTACTAAGAACAACTAATATTTCTCAAAACAAAACTACGAGCCTTCAATAGGATATAGCTGATCTGTAATATTATAAGAGCATGGACAACAGTAGGTAAATTTCACAACCCATGTGGGACCTGAAAACTACAATTTTCCTTATAATCGAACCAATCACGAATATTCTGCTATCTATGTTGACGGACGGGTACTGTGACACGTAAATTGGTACGTGAGGAAGAGTTTGGGCCTTGGTAAAAAAAGTAACTGGGAATATATCACATATTTACTAATTCATATTCAACATATTGACTTTAAGCATTAAGTCATATAGGTGCTGTCTTGTGTGAGAACGGGTTGAAGATGTACACGTAAAACCGCTCTAATCCGGCTGAAACGTCGATATATGCAATAAAAACCAAACTTCTCCCCTTTTCAATATCTTATTCAGTATTTTAACGAGAAACAAATAGATGATTGAAAATGAAGTATTTAAGGTTATTATCTAATCAATTGTGTGTTTGCATCATTTTTATCGTATATATAATGAATTAATACCCATAGACTGAAAATTCACAAAAACGTGGAAAAACGACAAAATATTGCCTAATTCGATGATATTTTGTTTAAATCACATAAAGGAAAAGGAGATGATAAACGTCAAAATATTGCTAAATTCGATGATTTTTCGTACGAAACAAAATGCAAGAAAACTTGCTTAAAATGCAATATTATGCGAAATTCTTAGATTTGAAGGCCAAATCACATATCGTGATGTTACATGAAATAGTATCGAAATATTGGTAAAAATGAATATATATACGTAATATCAAACTACATAAAAAACGTGAAAAAAAGTCACTATTTTACCATATTTGAGGATTTTAACTTCAAATCATAGAGCGAGGTTTCGTATTATTTAGATCCAAGAAAAGACATATGACAATGTTGTTTCCAATACAAAAACCAATGTGTTTTCATTAATTTAACTAAAATGATCCTGATTTTCCGTTTATATTACCGATGGAAGATGTGCACGTAAAACCGCTCTAATCCGGCTGAAACGTCGATATATGCAATAAAAACCGAACTTCTCCCCTTTTCAATATCCTACTCAGTATTTTAACGAGAAACAAATGGTTGATTGAAAATGAAGTATTTAAGGTTAATTTCTAATCAATTATGTGTTTGCATCATTTTTATCGTATATTTAATGAATTAATAACAATAAACTGAAAATTCACAAAAACGTGGAAAAACGGCAAAATATTGCCTAATTCGATGATATTTTGTTTAAATCACATAAAGAAAAGGGGATGATGAACGTGAAAATATTGCTAAATTCGATGATTTTTCGTACGAAACAAAATACAAGAAAACTTGCTTAAAATGCAATATTTTGCGACATTATGAGATTTGAAGGCCAAACCACATATCGTGATACTACATGAAATAGTATCGAAATATTGGTAAAAACGAATATATATACGTAATATCAAACTACATGAAAAACGTGAAAAAGTCACTATTTTACCATATTTGAGGATTTTAACTTCAAAGCAAAGAGCGAGGTTTCGTATTATTTAGATCCAAGAAAAGACATATGACAATGTTGTTTCCAATACAAATGATAAAAACCAATGTGTTTTCATTAGAATTAACTAAAATGTTCCTGATTTTCCGTTTATAATACCGATGGAAGATGTGCACGTAAAACCGCTCTAATCCGGCTGAAACGTCGATATATGCAATAAGAACCGAACTTCTCCCCTTTTCAATATCCTACTCAGTATTTTAACGAGAAACAAATGGTTGATTGAAAATGAAGTATTTAAGGTTAATTTCTAATCAATTATGTGTTTGCATCATTTTTATCGTATAAATTTATGAATTAATACCCATAGACTGAAAATTCAAAAAAACGTGGAAAAACGGCAAAATATTGCCTAATTCGATGATATTTTGTTTAAATCACATAAAGGAAAAGGAGATCATAAACGTCAAAATATTGCTAAATTCGATGATTTTTCGTACGAAACAAAATGCAAGAAAACTTGCTTAAAATGCAATATTTTGCGACATTCTGAGATTTGAAGGCCAAACCACATATCGTGATACTACATGAAATAGTATCGAAATATTGGTAAAAATGAATATATATGCATAATATCAAACTGCATTATTAACGTGAAAAAGTCACTATTTTACCATATATGAGGATTTTAACTTCAAATCATAGAGCGAGGTTTCGTATTATTTAGATCCAAGAAAAGACATATGACAATGTTGTTTCCAATACAAATGATAAAAACCAATGTGTTTTCATTAGAATTAACTAAAATGTTTCTGATTTTCAGTTTATATTACCGATGGAAGATGTGCACGTAAAACCGCTCTAATCCGGCTGAAACGTCGATATATGCAATAAAAACCAAACTTCTCCCCTTTTCAATATCTTATTCAGTATTTTAACGAGAAACAAATAGATGATTGAAAATGAAGTATTTAAGGTTATTATCTAATCAATTATGTGTTTGCATCATTTTTATCGTATATATAATGAATTAATACACATAGACTGAAAATTCACAAAAACGTGGAAAAACGACAAAATATTGCCTAATTCGATGATATTTTGTTTAAATCACATAAAGGAAAAGGAGATGATAAACGTCAAAATATTGCTAAATTCGATGATTTTTCGTACGAAACCAAATGCAAGAAAACTTGCTTAAAATGCAATATTATGCGAAATTCTAAGATTTGAAGGCCAAATCACATATCGTGATGTTACATGAAATAGTATCGAAATATTGGTAAAAATGAATATATATACGTAATATCAAACTACATGAAAAACGTGAAAAAAGTCACTATTTTACCATATTTGAGGATTTTAACTTCAAATCATAGAGCGAGGTTTCGTATTATTTAGATCCAAGAAAAGACATATGACAATGTTGTTTCCAATACAAAAACCAATGTGTTTTCATTAATTTAACTAAAATGTTCCTGATTTTCCGTTTATATTACCGATGGAAGATGTGCACGTAAAACCGCTCTAATCCGGCTGAAACGTCGATATATGCAATAAAAACCGAACTTCTCCCCCTTTCAATATCCTACTCAGTATTTTAACGAGAAACAAATGGTTGATTGAAAATGAAGTATTTAAGGTTATTATCTAATCAATTATGTGTTTGCATCATTTTTATCGTATATATAATGAATTAATACACATAGACTGAAAATTCACAAAAACGTGGAAAAACGACAAAATATTGCCTAATTCGATGATATTTTGTTTAAATCACATAAAGGAAAATGAGATGATAAACGTCAAAATATTGCTAAATTCGATGATTTTTCGTACGAAACAAAATGCAAGAAAGCTTGCTTAAAATGCAATATTATGCGAAATTCTTAGATTTGAAGGCCAAATCACATATCGTGATGTTACATGAAATAGTATCGAAATATTGGTAAAAACGAATATATATACGTAAAATCACACTACATGAAAAACGTAAAAAAAGTCACTATTTTACCATATATGAGGATTTTAACTTCAAATCATAGAGCGAGGTTTCGTATTATTTAGATCCAAGAAAAGACATATGACAATGTTGTTTCCAATACAAATGATAAAAACCAATGTGTTTTCATTAGAATTAACTAAAATGTTTCTGATTTTCAGTTTATATTACCGATGGAAGATGTACACGTAAAACCGCTCTAATCCGGCTGAAACGTCGATATATGCAATAAAAACCAAACTTCTCCCCTTTTCAATATCTTATTCAGTATTTTAACGAGAAACAAATAGATGATTGAAAATGAAGTATTTAAGATTATTATCTAATCAATTATGTGTTTGCATAATTTTTATCGTATACATAATGAATTAATACCCATAGACTGAAAATTCACAAAAACGTGGAAAAACGACAAAATATTGCCTAATTCGATGATATTTTGTTTAAATCACATAAAGGAAAAGGAGATGATAAACGTCAAAATATTGCTAAATTCGATGATTTTTCGTACGAAACAAAATGCAAGAAAATTTGCTTAAAATGCAATATTATGCGAAATTCTTAGATTTGAAGGCCAAATCACATATCATGATGCTACATGAAATAGTATCGAAATATTGGTAAAAATGAATATATTTACGTAATATCAAACTACATGAAAAACGTGAAAAAAGTCACTATTTTACCATATTTGAGGATTTTAACTTCAAAGCAAAGAGCGAGGTTTCGTATTATTTAGATCCAAGAAAAGACATATGACAATGTTGTTTCCAATACAAATGATAAAAACCAATGTGTTTTCATTAGAATTAACTAAAATGTTCCTGATTTTCCGTTTATATTACCGATGGAAGATGTGCACGTAAAACCGCTCTAATCCGGCTGAAACGTCGATATATGCAATAAGAACCGAACTTCTCCCCTTTTCAATATCCTACTCAGTATTTTAACGAGAAACAAATGGTTGATTGAAAATGAAGTATTTAAGGTTAATTTCTAATCAATTATGTGTTTGCATCATTTTTATCGTATAAATTTATGAATTAATACCCATAGACTGAAAATTAAAAAAAACGTGGAAAAACGGCAAAATATTGCCTAATTCGATGATATTTTGTTTAAATCACATAAAGGAAAAGGAGATGATAAACGTCAAAATATTGCTAAATTCGATGATTTTTCGTACGAAACAAAATGCAAGAAATCTTGCTTAAAATGCAATATTTTGCGACATTCTGAGATTTGAAGGCCAAACCACATATCGTGATACTACATGAAATAGTATCGAAATATTGGTAAAAATGAATATATATGCATAATATCAAACTGCATGATTAACGTGAAAAAGTCACTATTTTACCATATTTGAGGATTTTAACTTCAAATCATAGAGCGAGGTTTCGTATTATTTAGATCCAAGAAAAGACATATGACTATGTTGTTTCCAATACAAATGATAAAAACCAATGTGTTTTCATTAGAATTAACTAAAATGTTAAAGATTTTCTGTTTATATTACCGATGGAAGATGTACACGTAAAACCGCTCTAATACAGTTGAAACGTCGATATATGCAATAAAAACCTAACTTCTCCCCTTTTCAATATCTTATTCAGTATTTTAACGAGAAACAAATAGATGATTGTAAATGAAGTATTTAAGGTTATTATCTAATCAATTATGTGTTTGCATCATTTTTATCGTATATATAATGAATTAATACCCATAGACTGAAAATTTACAAAAACGTGGAAAAACGGCAAAATATTGCCTAATTCGATGATATTTTGTTTAAATCACATAAAGGAAAAGGAGATGATAAAAGTCAAAATATTGCTAAATTCGATGATTTTTCGTACGAAACAAAATGCAAGAAAACTTGCTTAAAATGCAATATTATGCGAAATTCTTAGATTTGAAGGCCAAATCACATATCGTGATGTTACATGAAATAGTATCGAAATAATGGTAAAAATGAATATATTTACGTAATATCAAACTACATGAAAAACGTGAAAAAAGTCACTATTTTACCATATTTGAGGATTTTAACTTCAAATCATAGAGCGAGGTTTCGTATTATTTAGATCCAAGAAAAGACATATGACAATGTTGTTTCCAATACAAAAACCAATGTGTTTTCATTAATTTAACTAAAATGTTCCTGATTTTCCGTTTATATTACCGATGGAAGATGTGCACGTAAAACCGCTCTAATCCGTCTGAAACGTCGATATATGCATTAAAAACCGAACTTCTCCCCTTTTCAATATCCTACTCAGTATTTTAACGAGAAACAAATGGTTGATTGAAAATGAAGTATTTAAGGTTAATTTCTAATCAATTATGTGTTTGCATCAATTTTATCGTATATTTAATGAATTAATAACTATAAACTGAAAATTCACAAAAACGTTGAAAAACGGCAAAATATTGCCTAATTCGATGATATTTTGTTTAAATCACATAAAGAAAAGGGGATGATGAACGTGAAAATATTGCTAAATTCGATGATTTTTCGTACGAAACAAAATGCAAGAAAACTTGCTTAAAATGCAATATTATGCGAAATTCTGAGATTTGAAGGCCAAATAATATATCGTGATACTACATGAAATAGTATCGAAATATTGGTAAAAACGAATATATATACGAAAAATCACACTACATGAAAAACGTAAAAAAAGTCACTATTTTACCATATTTGAGGATTTTAACTTCAAATCATAGAGCGAGGTTTCGTATTATTTAGATCCAAGAAAAGACATATGACAATGTTGTTTCCAATACAAATGATAAAAATCAATGTGTTTTCATTAGAATTAACTAAAATGTTCTTCATTTTCCGTTTATATTACCGATGGAAGATGTACACGTAAAACCGCTCTAATCCGGCTGAAACGTCGATATATGCAATAAAACCCGAACTTCTCCCCTTTTCAATATCTTACTCAGTATTTTAACGAGAAACAAATAGATGATTGAAAATGAAGTATTTAAGGTTATTATCAAATCAATTATGTGTTTGCATCATTTTTATCGTATATATAATGAATTAATACCCATGGACTGAAAATTCAAAAAAACGTGGAAAAACGGCAAAATATTGCCTAATTCGATGATATTTTGTTTAAATCACATAAAGGAAAAGGAGATGATAAACGTCAAAATATTGCTAAATTCGATGATTTTTCGTACGAAACAAAATGCAAGAAAACTTGCTTAAAATGCAATATTTTGCGACATTCTGAGATTTGAAGGCCAAACCACATATCGTGATACTACATGAAATAGTATCGAAATATTGGTAAAAATGAATATATATGCATAATATCAAACTACATGATTAACGTGAAAAAGTCACTATTTTACCATATTTGAGGATTTTAACTTCAAATCATAGAGCGAGGTTTCGTATTATTTAGATCCAAGAAAAGACATATGACAATGTTGTTTCCAATACAAATGATAAAAACCAATGTGTTTTCATTAGAATTAACTAAAATGTTAAAGATTTTCTGTTTATATTACCGATGGAAGATGTACACGTAAAACCGCTCTAATCCAGTTGAAACGTCGATATATGCAATGAAAACCTAACTTCTCCCCTTTTCAATATCTTATTCAGTATTTTAACGAGAAACAAATAGATGATTGAAAATGAAGTATTTAAGGTTATTATCTAATCAATTATGTGTTTGCATCATTTTTATCGTATATATAATGAATTAATACCCATAGACTGAAAATTCACAAAAACGTGGAAAAACGGCAAAATATTGCCTAATTCGATGATATTTTGTTTAAATCACATAAAGGAAAAGGAGATGATAAACGTCAAAATATTGCTAAATTCGATGATTTTTCGTACGAAACAAAATGCAAGAAAACTTGCTTAAAATGCAATATTATGCGAAATTCTTAGATTTGAAGGCCAAATCACATATCGTGATGCTACATGAAATAGTATCGAAATATTGGTAAAAATGAATATATTTACGTAATATCTACATATTTATTTACTTATCTACATATATATTTACTACATGAAAAACGTGAAAAAGTCACTATTTTACCATATTTGAGGATTTTAACTTCAAATCATAGAACGAGGTTTCGTATTATTTAGATCCAAGAAAAGACATATGACAATGTTGTTTCCAATACAAAAACCAATGCGTTTTCATTAGAATTAACTAAAATGTTCCTGATTTTCCGTTTATATTACCGATGGAAGATGTGCACGTAAAACCGCTCTAATCCGGCTGAAACGTCGATATATGCAATAAAAACCGAACTTCTCCCTTTTCAATATCCTACTCAGTATTTTAACGAGAAACAAATGGTTGATTGAAAATAAAGTATTTAAGGTTAATTTCTAATCAATTATGTGTTTGCATCATTTTTATCGTATATTTAATGAATTAATAACAATAAACTGAAAAATCACAAAAACGTGGAAAAACGGCAAAATATTGCCTAATTCGATGATATTTTGTTTAAATCACATAAAGAAAAGGGAATGATGAACGTCAAAATATTGCTAAATTCGATGATTTTTCGTAGGAAACAAAATGCAAGAAAACTTGCTTAAAATGCAATATTATGCGAAATTCTGAGATTTGAAGGCCAA
The DNA here is from genome assembly GCF_040958095.1 of Procambarus clarkii. Classification (NCBI taxonomy): domain Eukaryota; kingdom Metazoa; phylum Arthropoda; class Malacostraca; order Decapoda; family Cambaridae; genus Procambarus; species Procambarus clarkii. Next base: position 34,208,620 of record NC_091204.1, on the reverse strand, counting down.
ATAACATATCGTGATACTACATGAAATGGTATCGAAATATTGGTAGAAACGAATATATATACATAAAATCACACTACATGAAAAACGTAAAAATTCACTATTTTACCATATATGAGGATTTTAACTTCAAATCATAGAGCGAGGTTTCGTATTATCTAGATCTAAGAAAAGACATATGACAATGTTGTTTCCAATACAAATGATAAAAAACAATGTGTTTTCATTAGAATTAACTTAAATGTTCTTCATTTTCCGTTTATATTACCGATGGAAGATGTACACGTAAAACCGCTCTAATCCGGCTGAAACGTCGATATATGCAATAAAACCCGAACTTCTCCCCTTTTCAATATCTTACTCAGTATTTTAACGAGAAACAAATAGATGATTGAAAATGAAGTATTTAAGGTTATTATAAAATCAATTATGTGTTTGCATCATTTTTATCGTATATATAATGAATTAATACCCATAGACTGAAAATTCAAAAAAAACGTGGAAAAACGGCAAAATATTGCCTAATTCGATGATATTTTGTTTAAATCACATAAAGGAAAAGGAGATGATAAACGTCAAAATATTGCTAAATTCGATGATTTTTCGTACGAAACAAAATGCAAGAAAACTTGCTTAAAATGCAATATTTTGCGACATTCTGAGATTTGAAGGCCAAACCACATATCGTGATACTACATGAAATAGTATCGAAATATTGGTAAAAATGAATATATATGCATAATATCAAAGTACATGATTAACTTGAAAAAGTCACTATTTTACCATATTTGAGGATTTTAACTTCAAATCATAGAGCGAGGTTTCGTATTATTTAGATCCAAGAAAAGACATATGACAATGTTGTTTCCAATACAAATGATAAAAACCAATGTGTTTTCATTAGAATTAACTAAAATGTTAAAGATTTTCTGTTTATATTACCGATGGAAGATGTACACGTAAAACCGCTCTAATCCAGTTGAAACGTCGATATATGCAATAAAAACATAACTTCTCCCCTTTTCAATATCTTATTCAGTATTTTAACGAGAAACAAATAGATGATTGAAAATGAAGTATTTAAGGTTATTATCTAATCAATTATGTGTTTGCATCATTTTTATCGTATATATAATGAATTAATACCCATAGACTGAAAATTCACAAAAACGTGGAAAAACGGCAAAATATTGCCTAATTCGATGATATTTTGTTTAAATCACATAAAGGAAAAGGAGATGATAAACGTCAAAATATTGCTAAATTCGATGATTTTTCGTACGAAACAAAATGCAAGAAAACTTGCTTAAAATGCAATATTATGCGAAATTCTGAGATTTGAAGGCCAAATCACATATCGTGATGCTACATGAAATAGTATCGAAATATTGGTAAAAATGAATATATTTACGAAATATCAAACTACATGAAAAACGTGAAAAAAGTCACTATTTTACCATATTTGAGGATTTTAACTTCAAATCATAGAGCGAGGTTTCGTATTATTTAGATCCAAGAAAAGACATATGACAATGTTGTTTCCAATACAAAAACCAATGTGTTTTCATTAGAATTAACTAAAATGTTCCTGATTTTCCGTTTATATTACCGATGGAAGATGTGCACGTAAAACCGCTCTAATCCGGCTGAAACGTCGATATATGCAATAAAAACCGAACTTCTCCCCTTTTTAATATCCTACTCAGTATTTTAACGAGAAACAAATGGTTGATTGAAAATGAAGTATTTAAGGTTAATTTCTAATCAATTATGTGTTTGCATCATTTTTATCGTATATATAATGAATTAATAACAATAAACTGAAAATTCACAAAAACGTGGAAAAACGGCAAAATATTGCCTAATTCGATGATATTTTGTATAAATCACATAAAGGAAAAGGAGATGATAAACGTCAAAATATTGCTAAATTTGATGACTTTCGTACGAAACAAAATGCAAGAAAACTTGCTTAAAATGCAATATTATGCGAAATTTTTAGATTTGAAGGCCAAATCGTGATCGTGATGCTACATGAAATAGTATCGAAATATTGGTAAAAATGATTATATTTACGTAATATCAAACTACATGAAAAACGTGAAAAAAATCACTATTTTACCATATTTGAGGATTTTAACTTCAAATCATAGAGCGTGGTTTCGTATTATTTAGATCCAAAAAAAGACATATGACAATGTTGTTTCCAATACAAATGATAAAAAACAATGTGTTTTCATTAGAATTAACTAAAATGTTCTTGATTTTTCGTTTATATTACCGATGAAAGATGTACACGTAAAACCGCTCTAATCCGGCTGAAACGTTTTTATTGCATATGATATATGCAATAAAAACCGAACTTCTCCCCTTTTTAATATCCTACTCAGTATTTTAACGAGAAACAAATGGTTGATTAAAAATAAAGTATTTAAAGTTAATTTCTAATCAATTATGTGTTTGCATAATTTTTATCGAATATTTAATGAATTAATAACAATGAACTGAAAATTCACAAAAACGTGGAAAAACGGCAAAATATTGCTTAATTCGATGATATTTTGTTACAATCATATAAAGGAAAACGGGATGATGAGCGTGAAAATATTGCTAAATTCGATGATTTTTCGTACCAAACAAAATGCAAGAAAACTTGCTTAAAATGCAATATTATGCGAAATTCTGAGATTTGAAGGCCAAATCACATATCGTGATGTTACATGAAATAGTATCGAAATATTGGTAAAAATGAATATATATACGTAATATCAAACTACATGAAAAACGTGAAAAAAGTCACTATTTTACCATATTTGAGGATTTTAACTTCAAATCATAGAGCGAGGTTTCGTATTATTTAGATCCAAGAAAAGACATATGACAATGTTGTTTCCAATACAAATGATAAAAACCAATGTGTTTTCATTAGAATTAACTAAAATGTTTCTGATTTTCAGTTTATATTACCGATGGAAGATGTACACGTAAAACCGCTCTAATCCGGCTGAAACGTCGATATATGCAATAAAAACCAAACTTCTCCCCTTTTCAATATCTTATTCAGTATTTTAACGAGAAACAAATAGATGATTGAAAATGAAGTATTTAAGATTATTATCTAATCAATTATGTGTTTGCATAATTTTTATCGTATACATAATGAATTAATACCCATAGACTGAAAATTCACAAAAACGTGGAAAAACGACAAAATATTGCCTAATTCGATGATATTTTGTTTAAATCACATAAAGGAAAAGGAGATGATAAACGTCAAAATATTGCTAAATTCGATGATTTTTCGTACGAAACAAAATGCAAGAAAATTTGCTTAAAATGCAATATTATGCGAAATTCTTAGATTTGAAGGCCAAATCACATATCATGATGCTACATGAAATAGTATCGAAATATTGGTAAAAATGAATATATTTACGTAATATCAAACTACATGAAAAACGTGAAAAAAGTCACTATTTTACCATATTTGAGGATTTTAACTTCAAAGCAAAGAGCGAGGTTTCGTATTATTTAGATCCAAGAAAAGACATATGACAATGTTGTTTCCAATACAAATGATAAAAACCAATGTGTTTTCATTAGAATTAACTAAAATGTTCCTGATTTTCCGTTTATATTACCGATGGAAGATGTGCACGTAAAACCGCTCTAATCCGGCTGAAACGTCGATATATGCAATAAGAACCGAACTTCTCCCCTTTTCAATATCCTACTCAGTATTTTAACGAGAAACAAATGGTTGATTGAAAATGAAGTATTTAAGGTTAATTTCTAATCAATTATGTGTTTGCATCATTTTTATCGTATAAATTTATGAATTAATACCCATAGACTGAAAATTAAAAAAAACGTGGAAAAACGGCAAAATATTGCCTAATTCGATGATATTTTGTTTAAATCACATAAAGGAAAAGGAGATGATAAACGTCAAAATATTGCTAAATTCGATGATTTTTCGTACGAAACAAAATGCAAGAAATCTTGCTTAAAATGCAATATTTTGCGACATTCTGAGATTTGAAGGCCAAACCACATATCGTGATACTACATGAAATAGTATCGAAATATTGGTAAAAATGAATATATATGCATAATATCAAACTGCATGATTAACGTGAAAAAGTCACTATTTTACCATATTTGAGGATTTTAACTTCAAATCATAGAGCGAGGTTTCGTATTATTTAGATCCAAGAAAAGACATATGACTATGTTGTTTCCAATACAAATGATAAAAACCAATGTGTTTTCATTAGAATTAACTAAAATGTTAAAGATTTTCTGTTTATATTACCGATGGAAGATGTACACGTAAAACCGCTCTAATACAGTTGAAACGTCGATATATGCAATAAAAACCTAACTTCTCCCCTTTTCAATATCTTATTCAGTATTTTAACGAGAAACAAATAGATGATTGTAAATGAAGTATTTAAGGTTATTATCTAATCAATTATGTGTTTGCATCATTTTTATCGTATATATAATGAATTAATACCCATAGACTGAAAATTTACAAAAACGTGGAAAAACGGCAAAATATTGCCTAATTCGATGATATTTTGTTTAAATCACATAAAGGAAAAGGAGATGATAAAAGTCAAAATATTGCTAAATTCGATGATTTTTCGTACGAAACAAAATGCAAGAAAACTTGCTTAAAATGCAATATTATGCGAAATTCTTAGATTTGAAGGCCAAATCACATATCGTGATGTTACATGAAATAGTATCGAAATAATGGTAAAAATGAATATATTTACGTAATATCAAACTACATGAAAAACGTGAAAAAAGTCACTATTTTACCATATTTGAGGATTTTAACTTCAAATCATAGAGCGAGGTTTCGTATTATTTAGATCCAAGAAAAGACATATGACAATGTTGTTTCCAATACAAAAACCAATGTGTTTTCATTAATTTAACTAAAATGTTCCTGATTTTCCGTTTATATTACCGATGGAAGATGTGCACGTAAAACCGCTCTAATCCGTCTGAAACGTCGATATATGCATTAAAAACCGAACTTCTCCCCTTTTCAATATCCTACTCAGTATTTTAACGAGAAACAAATGGTTGATTGAAAATGAAGTATTTAAGGTTAATTTCTAATCAATTATGTGTTTGCATCAATTTTATCGTATATTTAATGAATTAATAACTATAAACTGAAAATTCACAAAAACGTTGAAAAACGGCAAAATATTGCCTAATTCGATGATATTTTGTTTAAATCACATAAAGAAAAGGGGATGATGAACGTGAAAATATTGCTAAATTCGATGATTTTTCGTACGAAACAAAATGCAAGAAAACTTGCTTAAAATGCAATATTATGCGAAATTCTGAGATTTGAAGGCCAAATAATATATCGTGATACTACATGAAATAGTATCGAAATATTGGTAAAAACGAATATATATACGAAAAATCACACTACATGAAAAACGTAAAAAAAGTCACTATTTTACCATATTTGAGGATTTTAACTTCAAATCATAGAGCGAGGTTTCGTATTATTTAGATCCAAGAAAAGACATATGACAATGTTGTTTCCAATACAAATGATAAAAATCAATGTGTTTTCATTAGAATTAACTAAAATGTTCTTCATTTTCCGTTTATATTACCGATGGAAGATGTACACGTAAAACCGCTCTAATCCGGCTGAAACGTCGATATATGCAATAAAACCCGAACTTCTCCCCTTTTCAATATCTTACTCAGTATTTTAACGAGAAACAAATAGATGATTGAAAATGAAGTATTTAAGGTTATTATCAAATCAATTATGTGTTTGCATCATTTTTATCGTATATATAATGAATTAATACCCATGGACTGAAAATTCAAAAAAACGTGGAAAAACGGCAAAATATTGCCTAATTCGATGATATTTTGTTTAAATCACATAAAGGAAAAGGAGATGATAAACGTCAAAATATTGCTAAATTCGATGATTTTTCGTACGAAACAAAATGCAAGAAAACTTGCTTAAAATGCAATATTTTGCGACATTCTGAGATTTGAAGGCCAAACCACATATCGTGATACTACATGAAATAGTATCGAAATATTGGTAAAAATGAATATATATGCATAATATCAAACTACATGATTAACGTGAAAAAGTCACTATTTTACCATATTTGAGGATTTTAACTTCAAATCATAGAGCGAGGTTTCGTATTATTTAGATCCAAGAAAAGACATATGACAATGTTGTTTCCAATACAAATGATAAAAACCAATGTGTTTTCATTAGAATTAACTAAAATGTTAAAGATTTTCTGTTTATATTACCGATGGAAGATGTACACGTAAAACCGCTCTAATCCAGTTGAAACGTCGATATATGCAATGAAAACCTAACTTCTCCCCTTTTCAATATCTTATTCAGTATTTTAACGAGAAACAAATAGATGATTGAAAATGAAGTATTTAAGGTTATTATCTAATCAATTATGTGTTTGCATCATTTTTATCGTATATATAATGAATTAATACCCATAGACTGAAAATTCACAAAAACGTGGAAAAACGGCAAAATATTGCCTAATTCGATGATATTTTGTTTAAATCACATAAAGGAAAAGGAGATGATAAACGTCAAAATATTGCTAAATTCGATGATTTTTCGTACGAAACAAAATGCAAGAAAACTTGCTTAAAATGCAATATTATGCGAAATTCTTAGATTTGAAGGCCAAATCACATATCGTGATGCTACATGAAATAGTATCGAAATATTGGTAAAAATGAATATATTTACGTAATATCGAACTACATGAAAAACGTGAAAAAGTCACTATTTTACCATATTTGAGGATTTTAACTTCAAATCATAGAACGAGGTTTCGTATTATTTAGATCCAAGAAAAGACATATGACAATGTTGTTTCCAATACAAAAACCAATGCGTTTTCATTAGAATTAACTAAAATGTTCCTGATTTTCCGTTTATATTACCGATGGAAGATGTGCACGTAAAACCGCTCTAATCCGGCTGAAACGTCGATATATGCAATAAAAACCGAACTTCTCCCTTTTCAATATCCTACTCAGTATTTTAACGAGAAACAAATGGTTGATTGAAAATAAAGTATTTAAGGTTAATTTCTAATCAATTATGTGTTTGCATCATTTTTATCGTATATTTAATGAATTAATAACAATAAACTGAAAAATCACAAAAACGTGGAAAAACGGCAAAATATTGCCTAATTCGATGATATTTTGTTTAAATCACATAAAGAAAAGGGAATGATGAACGTCAAAATATTGCTAAATTCGATGATTTTTCGTAGGAAACAAAATGCAAGAAAACTTGCTTAAAATGCAATATTATGCGAAATTCTGAGATTTGAAGGCCAAATAACATATCGTGATACTACATGAAATGGTATCGAAATATTGGTAGAAACGAATATATATACATAAAATCACACTACATGAAAAACGTAAAAATTCACTATTTTACCATATATGAGGATTTTAACTTCAAATCATAGAGCGAGGTTTCGTATTATCTAGATCTAAGAAAAGACATATGACAATGTTGTTTCCAATACAAATGATAAAAAACAATGTGTTTTCATTAGAATTAACTTAAATGTTCTTCATTTTCCGTTTATATTACCGATGGAAGATGTACACGTAAAACCGCTCTAATCCGGCTGAAACGTCGATATATGCAATAAAACCCGAACTTCTCCCCTTTTCAATATCTTACTCAGTATTTTAACGAGAAACAAATAGATGATTGAAAATGAAGTATTTAAGGTTATTATCAAATCAATTATGTGTTTGCATCATTTTTATCGTATATATAATGAATTAATACCCATAGACTGAAAATTAAAAAAAAACGTGGAAAAACGGCAAAATATTGCCTAATTCGATGATATTTTGTTTAAATCACATAAAGGAAAAGGAGATGATAAACGTCAAAATATTGCTAAATTCGATGATTTTTCGTACGAAACAAAATGCAAGAAAACTTGCTTAAAATGCAATATTTTGCGACATTCTGAGATTTGAAGGCCAAACCACATATCGTGATACTACATGAAATAGTATCGAAATATTGGTAAAAATGAATATATATGCATAATATCAAAGTACATGATTAACTTGAAAAAGTCACTATTTTACCATATTTGAGGATTTTAACTTCAAATCATAGAGCGAGGTTTCGTATTATTTAGATCCAAGAAAAGACATATGACAATGTTGTTTCCAATACAAATGATAAAAACCAATGTGTTTTCATTAGAATTAACTAAAATGTTAAAGATTTTCTGTTTATATTACCGATAGAAGATGTACACGTAAAACCGCTCTAATCCAGTTGAAACGTCGATATATGCAATAAAAACATAACTTCTCCCCTTTTCAATATCTTATTCAGTATTTTAACGAGAAACAAATAGATGATTGAAAATGAAGTATTTAAGGTTATTATCTAATCAATTATGTGTTTGCATCATTTTTATCGTATATATAATGAATTAATACCCATAGACTGAAAATTCACAAAAACGTGGAAAAACGGCAAAATATTGCCTAATTCGATGATATTTTGTTTAAATCACATAAAGGAAAAGGAGATGATAAACGTCAAAATATTGCTAAATTCGATGATTTTTCGTACGAAACAAAATGCAAGAAAACTTGCTTAAAATGCAATATTATGCGAAATTCTGAGATTTGAAGGCCAAATCACATATCGTGATGCTACATGAAATAGTATCGAAATATTGGTAAAAATGAATATATTTACGAAATATCAAACTACATGAAAAACGTGAAAAAAGTCACTATTTTACCATATTTGAGGATTTTAACTTCAAATCATAGAGCGAGGTTTCGTATTATTTAGATCCAAGAAAAGACATATGACAATGTTGTTTCCAATACAAAAACCAATGTGTTTTCATTAGAATTAACTAAAATGTTCCTGATTTTCCGTTTATATTACCGATGGAAGATGTGCACGTAAAACCGCTCTAATCCGGCTGAAACGTCGATATATGCAATAAAAACCGAACTTCTCCCCTTTTTAATATCCTACTCAGTATTTTAACGAGAAACAAATGGTTGATTGAAAATGAAGTATTTAAGGTTAATTTCTAATCAATTATGTGTTTGCATCATTTTTATCGTATATATAATGAATTAATAACAATAAACTGAAAATTCACAAAAACGTGGAAAAACGGCAAAATATTGCCTAATTCGATGATATTTTGTATAAATCACATAAAGGAAAAGGAGATGATAAACGTCAAAATATTGCTAAATTTGATGATTTTTCGTACGAAACAAAATGCAAGAAAACTTGCTTAAAATGCAATATTATGCGAAATTTTTAGATTTGAAGGCCAAATCGTGATCGTGATGCTACATGAAATAGTATCGAAATATTGGTAAAAATGATTATATTTACGTAATATCAAACTACATGAAAAACGTGAAAAAAATCACTATTTTACCATATTTGAGGATTTTAACTTCAAATCATAGAGCGTGGTTTCGTATTATTTAGATCCAAAAAAAGACATATGACAATGTTGTTTCCAATACAAATGATAAAAAACAATGTGTTTTCATTAGAATTAACTAAAATGTTCTTGATTTTTCGTTTATATTACCGATGAAAGATGTACACGTAAAACCGCTCTAATCCGGCTGAAACTATGATATATGCAATAAAAACCGAACTTCTCCCCTTTTTAATATCCTACTCAGTATTTTAACGAGAAACAAATGGTTGATTAAAAATAAAGTATTTAAAGTTAATTTCTAATCAATTATGTGTTTGCATAATTTTTATCGAATATTTAATGAATTAATAACAATGAACTGAAAATTCACAAAAACGTGGAAAAACGGCAAAATATTGCTTAATTCGATGATATTTTGTTACAATCATATAAAGGAAAACGGGATGATGAGCGTGAAAATATTGCTAAATTCGATGATTTTTCGTACCAAACAAAATGCAAGAAAACTTGCTTAAAATGCAATATTATGCGAAATTCTGAGATTTGAAGGCCAAATCACATATCGTGATACTACAGGAAATAGTATCGAAATATTGGCAAAAATGAATATATTTACGTAATATCAAACTACATAATTAACGTGAAAAAGTCACTATTTTACCATATTTGAGGATTTAAACTTCAAATCATAGAGCGAGGTTTCGTATTATTTAGATCCAAGAAAAGACATATGACAATGTTGTTTCCAATACAAATGATAAAAAACAATGTGTTTTCATTAGAATTAACTAAAATGTTCTTGATTTTCCGTTTATATTACCGATGAAAGATGTACACGTAAAACTGCTCTAATCCGGCTGAAACGTCGATATATGCAATAAAAACCGAACTTCTCCCCTTTACAATATCTTACTCAGTATTTTAATGAGAAACAAATAGATGATTGAAAATGAAGTATTTAAGGTTATTATCTAATCAATTATGTGTTTGCATCATTTTTATCGTATATATAATGAATTAATATCCATAGACTGATAATTCACAAATCGTGAAAAAATATTTTGACGTTTATCATCCCCTTTTTCTTTAAGTGATTTAAACAAAATATCATCGAATTAGGCAATATTTTGCCGTTTTTCCACGTTTTGTGAAATTACAGTTTATTGGTATTAATTCGTTAAATAAATGATAAAAATGATGCAAACACATAATTGATTAGAAAATAACCTTAAATACTTCATTTTCAATTATCTATATGTTTCTCATTAAAATACTGAGTAAGATATTGTAAAGGGGAGAAGTTCGGTTTTTATTGCATATATCGACTTTTCAGCCGGTATAGAGCGGTTTTACGTGTACATCTTCCATCGGTAATATAAACGAAAAATCAGGAACATTTTAGTTAATTCTAATGAAAACACATTGATTTTTATCGTTTGTATTGGAAACAACATTGTCATATGTCTTTTCTTGGATCAAAACAATACGAAATCTCGCTTCATGATTCGTAGTTAATATCCTCAAATTTGGTATAATAGTGACTTTTTCACGTTTTTCATGTAGTTTGATATAACGTAAATATGTTCATTTTTACCAATACTTCGATACTATTTTATGCAGTATCACGATATGTGATTTGGCCTTCAAATCGCAGAATTTCGCATAATATTGCATTTTAAGCAATTTTCTTGCATTTTCTTTCGTACTAAAATCATCGAATTTAGCAATATTTTGACGTTTATCATCCCCTTTTCCTTTATGTGATTTAAACAAAATATCATCGAATTAGGCAATATTTACCGTTTTTCCACGTTTTGTGAATTTTCAGTTTATTGGTATTAATTCATTATATATACGATAAAAATGATGCAAACACATAATTGATTAGAAAATAACCTTATATACTTCATTTTCAACCATCTATTTGTTTCTCATTAAAATACTGAGTAAGATATTGAAAAGGAAAGAAGTTTGTTTTTTTTGCATATATCGACGTTTCAGCCGGAATAGAGCGGTTTTACGTGTACATCTCCCATCGGTTATATAAACGGCAAATCAGCAACATTTTAGTTAATTCTAATGAAAACACATTGGTTTTTATCATTTGTATTGGAAACAACATTGTCATATGTCTTTTTTTGGATCAAAATAATACGAAACCTCGCTTGATGATTCGAAGATAAAATCCTCAAACTTGGTATAATAGTGACTTTTTTCACGTTTTTCATGTAGTTTGATATTACGTATATATATTTATTTTTATCAATATTTCGATACTATTTCCTGTAGTATCAAGATATGTGATTTGGCCTTCAATTCTCAGAATTTCGCATAATATTGCATTTTTAAGCAAATTTCTTGCATTTTGTTTCGTACTAAAAATTATCGAATTTAGCAATATTTTGACGTTATCATCCCCTTTTACTTTATGTGATTTAAACAAAATATTATCGAATTAGGCAATATTTTGCAGTTTTTCCACGTTTTGTGAATTTACAGTTTATTGGTATTAATTCATTAAATAAATGATCAAAATGATGCAAACACATAGTTATTTTGAAAAAAACCTTAAATACTTAATTTTCAATCATCTATTTGTTTCTCGCAAAATACTGAGTAAGATATTGAAAAGGGGAGAAGTTTGGTTTTTATTGCATATATCGACGTTTCAGCCGGAATAGAGCGGTTTTACGTGCACATCTTCCATCGGTAATATAAACGGAAAATCAGGAACATTTTAGGTAATTCTAATGAAAACACATTGGTTTTTATCATTTGTATTGAAAACAACATTGTCATTTGTCTTTTCTTGGATCTAAATAATACGAAACCTCGCTTTATGATTTGAAGTTAACATCCTCAAATTTGGTATAATAGTGACTTTTTTCACGTTTTTCATGTTGTTTGATATTACGTATATATATTCATTTTTACCAATATTTCGATACTATTTCATGTAGTATCACGATATGTGATTTGGCCTTCAATTCTCAGAATTTCGCATAATATTACATTTTTAAGCAAATTTCTTGCATTTTGTTTTGTACTAAAAATCATGGAATTTAGCAATATTTTGACGTTTATCATCCACTTTTCTTTTAAGTGATTTAAACAAAATATCATCGAATTAGGCAATATTTTGCCGTTTTTCCACGTTTTTGTGAATTTTTAGTGTATTGGTATTAATTCATTAAATATACGATACAAATGATGCATACACATAATTGATTAGATAATAACCCTAAATACTTCATTTTCAATCATCTATTTGTTTCTCGTTAAAATACTGAGTAAGATATTGTAAAGGGGAGAAGTTCGGTTTTTATTGCATATATCGACTTTTCAGCCGGAATATAGCGGTTTTACGTGTACATCTTTCATCGGTAATATAAACGAAAAATCAGGAACATTTTAGTTAATTCTAATGGAAACACATTGATTTTTATCGCTTGTATTGGAAACAATATTGTCATGTCTTTTCTTGGATCTAAACAATACGAATCCTCGCTTTATGATTCGTATTTAAAATCCTCAAATTTGGTTTAATAGTGACTTTTTTCACGTTTTTCATGTAGTTTGATATTACGTAAATATGTTAATTTTTACCAATACTTCGATACTATTTCATGCTGTATCACGATATGTGATTTGGCCTTCAAATCTCAGAATTTCGCATAATATTGCATTTTAAGCAAGTTTTCTTGCATTTTGTTTCGTACTAAAAATTATCGAATTTAGCAATATTTTGACGTTATCATCTCCTTTTCCTTTATGTGATTTAAACAAAATATTTTCGAATTAGGCAATATTTTGTCGTTTTTCCACGTTTTGTGAATTTACAGTTTATTGGTATTAATTCAATAAATATACGATAAAAATTATGCAAACACATAATTGATTAGAAAATATCCTTAAATACTTCATTTTCAATCATCTATATGTTTCTCATTAAAATACTGAGTAAGATATTGAAAAGGCGAGAAGTTTGGATTTTATTGCATATATCGACGTTTCAGCCGGAATAGAGCGGTTTTACGTGTACATCTTCCATCGGTAATATAAACGGAAAATCAGGAACATTTTAGTTAATTCTAATGAAAACACATTGGTTTTTATCATTTGTATTGGAAACAACATTGTCATATGTCTTTTCTTGGATCAAAATAATACGAAACCTCGCCTGATTATTCGAAGATAAAATCCTCAAATTTGGTATAATAGTGACTTTTTTCAATTTTTTCATGTACTTTGATATTACGTATATATATTTTTATTTTTCCAATATTTCGATACTCTTTTATGTAGTATCACGATATGTGATTTGGCCTTCAATTATCAGAATTTCGCATAATATTGCATTTTTAAGCAAATTTCTTGCATTTTGTTTTGTACTAAAAATCATCGAATTTAGCAATATTTTGTTGTTTATCATCCCCTATTTTTTTATGTGATTTAAAAAAAATATCATCGAATTAGGCAATATTTTGCCGTTTTTCCACGTTTTTTTGAATTTTTAGTTTATTGGTATTAATTCAATAAATATACGATAAAAATGATGCAAACACATAATTGATTAGAAAATAAACTTAAATACTTAATTTTCAATCACTTATTTGTTTCTCGTTAAAATACTGAGTAAGATATTGAAAAGGGGAGAAGTTGGGTTTTTATTTCTTATATCGACGTTTCAGCCGGAATACAGCGGTTTACGTGTACATCTTCCATCGGTAATATAAACGGAAAATCAGGAACATTTTAGTTAATTTTAATGACAACACATTGGTTTTTATCATTTGTATTGGAAAAAACATTGTCATATGTCATTTCTTGGATTTAAATAATACGAAACCTCGCTTTATGATTCGAAGTTAACATCCTCAAATTTGGTATAATAGTGACTTTTTTCACGTTTTTCATGTTTTTGATATTACGTATATATATTCATTTTTACCAATATTTCGATACTATTTCATGTAGTATCACGATATGTGATTTGGCCTTCAATTCTCAGAATTTCGCATAATATTACATCTTTAAGCAAATTTCTTGCATTTTGTTTTGTACTAAAAATCATCGAATTTAGCAATATTTTGACGTTTATCATCCACTTTTCTTTTAAGTGATTTAAACAAAATATCATCGAATTAGGCAATATTTTGCCGTTTTTCCACGTTTTTGTGAATTTTTAGTGTATTGGTATTAATTCATTAAATATACGATACAAATGATGCATACACATAATTAATTAGATAATATCCTTAAATACTTCATTTTCAATCATCTATTTGTTTCTCGTTAAAATACTGAGTAAGATATTGTAAAGGGGAGAAGTTCGGTTTTTATTGCATATATCGACTTTTCAGCCGGAATAGAGCGGTTTTACGTGTACATCTTTCATCGGTAATATAAACGAAAAATCAGGAACATTTTAGTTAATTCTAATGAAAACACATTGATTTTTATCGCTTGTATTGGAAACAACATTGTCATATGTCTTTTCTTGGATCTAAACAATACGAAACCTCGCTTTATGATTCGTAGTTAAAATCCTCAAATTTGGTATAATAGTGACTTTTTTCACGTTTTTCATGTAGTTTGATATTACGTAAATATGTTCATTTTTACCAATCCTTCGATACTATTTCATGCTGTATATGTGATTTCGCCTTCAAATCTCAGAATTTCGCATAATATTGCATTTTAAGCAAGTTTTCTTGCATTTTGTTTCGTACTAAAAATTATCGAATTTAGCAATATTTTGACGTTATCATCCCCTTTCCCTTTATGTGATTTAAACAAAATATTATCGAATTAGGCAATATTTTGCCGTTTTTCCACGTTTTGTGAATTTACAGTTTATTGGTATTAATTCATTAAATAAATGATAAAAATGATGGAAACACATAATTATTTTGAAAAAAACCTTAAATACTTCATTTTCAATCATCTATTTGTTTCTCGCAAAATACTGAGTAAGATATTGAAAAGGGGAGAAGTTTGGTTTTTATTGCATATATCGACGTTTCAGTCGGAATAGAGCGGTTTTACGTGTATATCTTCCATCGGTAATATAAACCGAAAATCAGGAACATTTTAGGTAATTCTAATGAAAACACATTGGTTTTTATCATTTGTATTCAAAACAACATTGTCATTTGTCTTTTCTTGGATCTAAATAATACGAAACCTCGCTTCATAATTCGAAGTTAACATCCTCAAATTTGGTATAATAGTGACTTTTTTCAATTTTTTCATGTACTTTGATATTACGTATATATATTTTTATTTTTCCAATATTTCGATACTCTTTTATGTAGTATCACGATATGTGATTTGGCCTTCAATTATCAGAATTTCGCATAATATTGCATTTTTAAGCAAATTTCTTGCATTTTGTTTTGTACTAAAAACCATCGAATTTAGCAATATTTTGACGTTTATCATCCCCTCTTTTCTTTATGTGATTTAAACAAAATATCATCGAATTAGGCAATATTTTGCCGTTTTTCCACGTTTTTGTGAATTTTCAGTTTATTGGTATTAATTAAATAAATATACGATAAAAATGATGCAAACACATAATTGATTAGATAATAACCTATAATACTTTATTTTCAATCATCTATTTGTTTTTCGTTAAAATACTGAGTAAGATATTGTAAAGGGGAGAACTTCGGTTTTTATTGCATATATCGACTTTTCAGCCGGAATAGAGCGGTTTTACGTGTACATCTTTCATCGGTAATATAAACGAAAAATCAGGAACATTTTAGTTAATTCTAATGAAAACACATTGATTTTTATCGCTTGTATTGGAAACAACATTGTCAAATGTCTTTTCTTGGATCTGAACAATACGAAACCTCGCTTTATGATTCGTAGTTAAAATCCTCAAATTTGGTATAATAGTGACTTTTTTCACGTTTTTCATGTAGTTTGATATTACGTAAATATGTTCATTTTTACCAATACTTCGATACTATTTCATGCTGTATCACGATATGTGATTTGGCCTTCAAATCTCAGAATTTCGCATAATATTGCATTTTAAGCAAGTTTTCTTGCATTTTGTTTCGTACTAAAAATTATCGAATTTAGCAATATTTTGACGTTATCATCCCCTTTCCCTTTATGTGATTTAAACAAAATATTATCGAATTAGGCAATATTTTGCCGTTTTTCCACGTTTTGTGAATTTACAGTTTATTGGTATTAATTCATTAAATAAATGATAAAAATGATGCAAACACATAATTATTTTGAAAAAAACCTTAAATACTTCATTTTCAATCATCTATTTGTTTCTCGCAAAATACTGAGTAAGATATTGAAAAGGGGAGAAGTTTGGTTTTTATTGCATATATCGACGTTTCAGCCGGAATAGAGCGGTTTTACGTGTACATCTTCCATCGGTAATATAAACCGAAAATCAGGAACATTTTTGGTAATTCTAATGAAAGATTTGAAGGCCAAATCACATATCATGATGCTACATGAAATAGTATCGAAATATTGGTAAAAATGAATATATTTACGTAATATCAAACTACATGAAAAACGTGAAAAAAGTCACTATTTTACCATATTTGAGGATTTTAACTTCAAAGCATAGAGCGAGGTTTCGTATTATTTAGATCCAAGAAAAGACATATGACAATGTTGTTTCCAATACAAATGATAAAAACCAATGTGTTTTCATTAGAATTAACTAAAATGTTCCTGATTTTCCGTTCATATTACCGATGGAAGATGTGCACGTAAAACCGCTCTAATCCGGCTGAAACGTCGATATATGCAATTAAAACCGAACTTCTCCCCTTTTCAATATCCTACTCAGTATTTTAACGAGAAACAAATGGTTGATTGAAAATAAAGTATTTAAGGTTAATTTCTAATCAATTATGTGTTTGCATCATTTTTATCGTATATTTAATGAATTAATAACAATAAACTGAAAATTCACAAAAACGTGGAAAAACGGAAAAATATTGCCTAATTCGATGATATTTTGTTTAAATCACATAAAGAAAAGGGGATGATGAACGTGAAAATATTGCTAAATTCGATGATTTTTCGTAAGAAACAAAATGCAAGAAAACTTGCTTAAAATGCAATATTATGCGAAATTCTGAGATTTGAAGGCCAAATAACATATCGTGATACTACATGAAATAGTATCGAAATATTGGTAAAAAACGAATATATATACGTAAAATCACACTACGTGAAAAACGTAAAAAAAGTCACTATTTTACCATATTTGAGGATTTTAACTTCAAATCATAGAGCGAGGTTTCTTATTATCTAGATCTAAGAAAAGACATATGACAATGTTGTTTCCAATACAAATGTTAAAAAACAATGTGTTTTCATTAGAATTAACTTAAATGTTCTTCATTTTCCGTTTATATTACCGATGGAAGATGTACACGTAAAACCGCTCAAATCCGGCTGAAACGTCGATATATGCAATAAAAACCGAACTTCTCCCCTTTTCAATATCTTACTCAGTATTTTAACGAGAAACAAATAGATGATTGAAAATGAAGTATTTAAGGTTATTATCAAATCAATTATGTGTTTGCATCATTTTTATCGTATATATAATGAATTAATACCCATAGACTGAAAATTCAAAAAAACGTGGAAAAACTTCAAAATATTGCCTAATTCGATGATATTTTGTTTAAATCACATGAAGGAAAAGGAGATGATAAACGTCAAAATATTGCTAAATTCGATGATTTTTCGAACGAAACAAAATGCAAGAAAACTTGCTTAAAATGCAATATTTTGCGACATTCTGAGATTTGAAGGCCAAACCACATATCGTGATACTACATGAAATAGTATCGAAATATTGGTAAAAATGAATATATATGCATAATATCAAACTACATGATTAACGTGAAAAAGTCACAATTTTACCATATTTGAGGATTTTAACTTCAAATCATAGAGCGAGGTTTCGTATTATTTAGATCCAAGAAAAGACATATGACAATGTTGTTTCCAATACAAATGATAAAAACCAATGTATTTTCATTAGAATTAACTAAAATGTTAAAGATTTTCTGTTTATATTACCGATGGAAGATGTACACGTAAAACCGCTCTAATCCAGTTGAAACGTCGATATATGCAATAAAAACCTAACTTCTCCCCTTTTCAATATCTTATTCAGTATTTTAACGAGAAACAAATAGATGATTGAAAATGAAGTATTTAAGGTTATTATCTAATCAATTATGTGTTTGCATCATTTTTATCGTATATATAATGAATTAATACCCATAGACTGAAAATTTACAAAAACGTGGAAAAACGGCAAAATATTGCCTAATTCGATGATATTTTGTTTAAATGACATAAAGGAAAAAGAGATGATAAACGTCAAAATATTGCTAAATTCGATGATTTTTCGTACGAAACAAAATGCAAGAAAACTTGCTTAAAATGCAATATTATGCGAAATTCTTAGATTTGAAGGCCAAATCACATATCGTGATGTTACATGCAATAGTATCGAAATATTGGTAAAAATGAATATATTTACGTAATATCAAACTACATGAAAAACGTGAAAAAAGTCACTATTTTACCATATTTGAGGATTTTAACTTCAAATCATAGAGCGAGGTTTCGTATTATTTAGATCCAAGAAAAGACATATGACAATGTTGTTTCCAATACAAAAACCAATGTCTTTTCATTAGAATTAACTAAAATGTTCCTGATTTTCCGTTTATATTACCGATGGAAGATGTGCACGTAAAACCGCTCTAATCCGGCTGAAACGTCGATATATGCAATAAAAACGGAACTTCTCCCCTTTTCAATATCCTACTCAGTATTTTAACGAGAAACAAATGGTTGATTGAAAATAAAGTATTTAAGGTTAATTTCTAATCAATTATGTGTTTGCATCATTTTTATCGTATATTTAATGAATTAATAACAATAAACTGAAAATTCACAAAAACGTGGAAAAACGGCAAAATATTGCCTAATTCGATGATATTTTGTTTAAATCACATAAAGAAAAGGGGATGATGAACGTGAAAATATTTCTAAATTCGATGATTTTTCGTAAGAAACAAAATGCAAGAAAACTTGCTTAAAATGCAATATTATGCGAAATTCTGAGATTTGAAGTCCAAATAACATATCGTGATACTAAATGAAATAGTATCGAAATATTGGTAAAAACGAATATATATACGTAAAATCACACTACATGAAAAACGTAAAAAATCACTATTTTACCATATTTGAGGATTTTAACTTCAAATCATAGAGCGAGGTTTCGTATTATTTAGATCCAAGAAAAGACATATGACAATGTTGTTTCCAATACAAATGATAAAAACCAATGTGTTTTCATTAGAATTAACTAAAATGTTAAAGATTTTCTGTTTATATTACCGATGGAAGATGTACACGTAAAACCGCTCTAATCCAGTTGAAACGTCGATATATGCAATAAAAACCTAACTTCTCCCCTTTTCAATATCTTATTCAGTACTTTAACGAGAAACAAATAGATGATTGAAAATGAAGTATTTAAGGTTATTATCTAATCAATTATGTGTTTGCATCATTTTTATCGTATATATAATGAATTAATACCCATAGACTGAAAATTTACAAAAACGTGGAAAAACGGCAAAATATTGCCTAATTCGATGATATTTTGTTTAAATCACATAAAGGAAAAAGAGATGATAAACGTCAAAATATTGCTAAATTCGATGATTTTTCGTACGAAACAAAATGCAAGAAAACTTGCTTAAAATGCAATATTATGCGAAATTCTTAGATTTGAAGGCCAAATCACATATCGTGATGCTACATGCAATAGTATCGAAATATTGGTAAAAATGAATATATTTACGTAATATCAAACTACATGAAAAACGTGAAAAAAGTCACTATTTTACCATATTTGAGGATTTTAACTTCAAATCATAGAGCGAGGTTTCGTATTATTTAGATCCAAGAAAAGACATATGACAATGTTGTTTCCAATACAAAAACCAATGTGTTTTCATGAGAATTAACTAAAATGTTCCTGATTTTCCGTTTAAATTACCGATGGAAGATGTGCACGTAAAACCGCTCTAATCCGGCTGAAACGTCGATATATGCAATAAAAACCGAACTTCTCCCCTTTTCAATATCCTATTCAGTATTTTAACGAGAAACAAATGGTTGATTGAAAATAAAGTATTTAAGGTTAATTTCTAATCAATTATGTGTTTGCATCATTTTTATCGTATATTACCGATGGAAGATGTGCACGTAAAACCGCTCTAATCCGGCTGAAACGTCGATATATGCAATAAAAACCGAACTTCTCCCCTTTTCAATATCCTATTCAGTATTTTAACGAGAAACAAATGGTTGATTGAAAATAAAGTATTTAAGGTTAATTTCTAATCAATTATGTGTTTGCATCATTTTTATCGTATATTTAATGAATTAATAACAATAAACTGAAAATTCACAAAAACGTGGAAAAACGGCAAAATATTGCCTAATTCGATGATATTTTGTTTAAATCACATAAAGAAAAGAGGATGATGAACGTGAAAATATTGCTAAATTCGATGATTTTTCGTAAGAAACAAAATGCAAGAAAACTTGCTTAAAATGCAATATTATGCGAAATTCTGAGATTTGAAGGCCAAATAACATATCGTGATACTACATGAAATAGTATCGAAATATTGGTAAAAACGAATATATATACGTAAAATCACACTACATGAAAAACGTAAAAATTCACTATTTTACCATATTTGAGGATTTTAACTTCAAATCATAGAGCGAGGTTTCGTATTATTTTGATCCAAGAAAAGACATATGACAATGTTGTTTCCAATACAAATGATAAAAAACAATGTGTTTTCATTAGAATTAACTAAAATGTTCCTGATTTTCCGTTTATATTACCGATGGAAGATGTAAACGAAAAACGCTCTAATCCGGCTGAAACGTCGATATATGCAATAAAAACAAAACTTCTCCCCTTTTCAATATCTTCCTCAGTATCTTAACGAGAAACAAATAGATGATTGAAAATGAAGTATTTAAGGTTATTATCTAATCAATTATGTGTTTGCATCATTTATATCGTATATTTAATGAATTAATAACAATAAACTGAAAATTCAATAAAACGTGGAAAAACGGCTAAATATTGCCTAATTCGATGATATTTTGTTTAAATCACATAAAGGAAAAGGAGATGATAAACGTCAAAATATTGCTAAATTCGATGATTTTTCGTACGAAACAAAATGCAAGAAAACTTGCTTAAAATGCAATATTATGCGAAATTCTGAGATTTGAAAGCCAAATCACATATCGTGATACTACAGGAAATAGTATCGAAATATTTGCAAAAATGAATATATTTACGTAATATCAAACTACATAATTAACGTGAAAAAGTCACTATTTTACCATATTTGAGGATTTTAACTTCAAATCATAGAGCGAGGTTTCGCATTATTTAGATCCAAGAAAAGACATATGACAATGTTGTTTCCAATACAAATGATCAAAAACAATGTGTTTTCATTAGAAATAACTAAAATGTTCTTGACTTTCCGTTTATATTACCGATGGAAGATATACACGTAAAACCGCTCTAAAGCGGCTGAAACGTCGATATATGCAATAAAAACCGAACTTCTCCCCTTTTCATAATCTTACTCAGTATTTTAACGAGAAACAAATAGATGATTGAAAGTGAAGTATTTAAGGTTATTATCTAATCAATTATGTGTTTGCATCATTTTTATCGTATATATAATGAATTATTACCCATAGACTGAAAATTCACATAAACGTGGAAAAACGGCAAAATATTGCCTAATTCGATGATATTTTATTTAAATCACATAAAGGAAAAGGAGATGATAAACGTCAAAATATTGCTAAATTCGATGATTTTTCGTACGAAACAAAATGCAAGAAAACTTGCTTAAAATGCAATATTATGCGAAATTCTTAGATTTGAAGGCCAAATCACATATCGTGACACTACATGAATAAGTATCGAAATATTGGTAAAAATGAATATATTTACGTAATATCAAACTACATGAAAACGTGAAAAATTCACTATTTTACCATATTTGAGGATTTTAACTTCAAATCATAGAGCCAGGTTTCGTATTATTTAGACCCAAGAAAAGATATATGACAATGTTGTTTCCAATACAAATGATAAAAACCAATGTGTTTTCATTAGAATTAACTAAAATGTTTTTAATTTTCCGTGTATATTACCGATGGAAGATGTACACGTAAAACCGCTCTAATCCGGCTGAAACTACGATATATGCAAAAAAAAACGAACTTTTCCCCTTTTCAATATCCTACTCAGTATTTTAACGAGAAACAAATGGTTGATTGAAAATTAAGTATTTAAAGTTAATTTCTAATCAATTATGTGTTTGCATAATTTTTATCGAATATTTAATGAATTAATTACAATGAACTGAAAATTAAAAAAAAACGTGGAAAAACGGCAAAATATTGCTTAATTCGATGATATTTTGTTACAATCATATAAAGGAAAAGGGGATGATGAACGTCAAAATATTGCTAAATTCGATGATTTTTCGTACCAAACAAAATGCAAGAAAACTTGCTTAAAATGCAATATTATGCGAAATTCTGAGATTTGAAGGCCAAATAACATATCGTGATACTACATGAAATAGTATCGAAATATTGGTAAAAACGAATATATATACGTAAAATCACACTACATGAAAAACGTAAAAATTCACTATTTTACCATATTTGAGGATTTTAACTTCAAATCATAGAGCGAGGTTTCGAATTATTTAGATCCAAGAAAAGACATATGACAATGTTGTTTCCAATACAAATGATAAAAAACAATGTGTTTTCATTAGAATTAACTAAAATGTTCCTGATTTTCCGTTTATATTACCGATGGAAGATGTAAACGAAAAACGCTCTAATCCGGCTGAAACGTCGATATATGCAATAAAAACAGAACTTCTCCCCTTTTCAATATCTTCCTCAGTATCTTAACGAGAAACAAATAGATGATTGAAAATGAAGTATTTAAGGTTATTATCTAATCAATTATGTGTTTGCATCATTTATATCATATATTTTATGAATTAATAACAATAAACTGAAAATTCAAAAAAACGTGGAAAAACGGCTAAATATTGCCTAATTCGATGATATTTTGTTTAAATCACATAAAGGAAAAGGAGATGATAAACGTCAAAATATTGCTAAATTCGATGATTTTTCGTACGAAACAAAATGCAAGAAAACTTGCTTAAAATGCAATATTATGCGAAATTCTGAGATTTGAAAGCCAAATCACATATCGTGATACTACAGGAAATAGTATCGAAATATTTGCAAAAATGAATATATTTACGTAATATCAAACTACATAATTAACGTGAAAAAGTCACTATTTTACCATATTTGAGGATTTTAACTTCAAATCATAGAGCGAGGTTTCGTATTATTTAGATCCAAGAAAAGACATATGACAATGTTGTTTCCAATACAAATGATAAAAAACAATGTGTTTTCATTAGAAATAACTAAAATGTTCTTGACTTTCCGTTTATATTACCGATGGAAGATATACACGTAAAACCGCTCTAAAGCGGCTGAAACGTCGATATATGCAATAAAAACCGAACTTCTCCCCTTTTCATAATCTTACTCAGTATTTTAACGAGAAACAAATAGATGATTGAAAGTGAAGTATTTAAGGTTATTATCTAATCAATTATGTGTTTGCATCATTTTTATCGTATATATAATGAATTATTACCCAGAGACTGAAAATTCACAAAAACGTGGAAAAACGGCAAAATATTGCCTAATTCGATGATATTTTATTTAAATCACATAAAGGAAAAGGAGATGATAAACGTCAAAATATTGCTAAATTCGATGATTTTTCGTACGAAACAAAATGCAAGAAAACTTGCTTAAAATGCAATATTATGCGAAATTCTTAGATTTGAAGGCCAAATCACATATCGTGACACTACATGAATAAATATCGAAATATTGGTAAAAATGAATATATTTACGTAATATCAAACTACATGAAAACGTGAAAAATTCACTATTTTATCATATTTGAGGATTTTAACTTCAAATCATAGAGCCAGGTTTCGTATTATTTAGACCCAAGAAAAGATATATGACAATGTTGTTTCCAATACAAATGATAAAAACCAATGTGTTTTCATTAGAATTAACTAAAATGTTTTTAATTTTCCGTGTATATTACCGATGGAAGATGTACACGTAAAACCGCTCTAATCTGGCTGAAACTACGATATATGCAAAAAAAACGAACTTTTCCCCTTTTCAATATCCTACTCAGTATTTTAACGAGAAACAAATGGTTGATTGAAAATGAAGTATTTAAAGTTAATTTCTAATCAATTATGTGTTTGCATAATTTTTATCGAATATTTAATGAATTAATAACAATGAACTGAAAATTAAAAAAAAACGTGGAAAAACGGCAAAATATTGCTTAATTCGACGATATTTTGTTACAATCATATAAAGGAAAAGGGGATGATGAACGTCAAAATATTGCTAAATTCGATGATTTTTCGTACCAAACAAAATGCAAGAAAACTTGCTTAAAATGCAATATTAGGCGAAATTCTGAGATTTGAAGGCCAAATCACATATCGTGATACTACATGAAATAGTATCGAAATATTGGTAAAAATGAATATATATACGTAATATCAAACTAAATGATTAACGTGAAAAAGTCACTATTTTACCATATTTGAGGATCTTAACTTCAAATCATAGAGCGAGGTTTCGTATTATTTAGATCCAAGAAAAGACATATGACAATGTTGTTTCCAATACAAATGATAAAAACCAATGTGTTTTCATTAGAATTAACTAAAATGTTCTTGATTTTCCGTTTATATTACCGATGGAAGATGTACACGTAAAACCGCTCTAATCCGGCTGAAACGTCGATATATGCAATTCAAACCGAACTTCTCCCCTTTTCAATTTCTTACTCAGTATTTTAACGAGAAACAAATAGATGATTGAAAATGAAGTATTTAAGGTTATTATCTAATCAATTATGTGTTTGCATCATTTATATCGTATATTTAATGAATTAATAACAATAAACTGAAAATTCAAAAAAACGTGGAAAAACGGCTAAATATTGCCTAATTCGATGATATTTTGTTTAAATCACATAAAGGAAAAGGAGATGATAAACGTCAAAATATTGCTAAATTCGATGATTTTTCGTACGAAACAAAATGCAAGAAAACTTGCTTAAAATGCAATATTATGCGAAATTCTGAGATTTGAAAGCCAAATCACATATCGTGATACTACAGGAAATAGTATCGAAATATTTGCAAAAATGAATATATTTACGTAATATGAAACTACATAATTAACGTGAAAAAGTCACTATTTTACCATATTTGAGGATTTTAACTTCAAATCATAAAACGAGGTTTCGTATTATTTAGATCCAAGAAAAGACATATGACAATGTTGTTTCCAATACAAATGATCAAAAACAATGTGTTTTCATTAGAAATAACTAAAATGTTCTTGACTTTCCGTTTATATTACCGATGGAAGATATACACGTAAAACCGCTCTAAAGCGGCTGAAACGTCGATATATGCAATAAAAACCGAACTTCTCCCCTTTTCATAATCTTACTCAGTATTTTAACGAGAAACAAATAGATGATTGAAAGTGAAGTATTTAAGGTTATTATCTAATCAATTATGTGTTTGCATCATTTTTATCGTATATATAATGAATTATTCCCCATAGACTGAAAATTCACAAAAACGTGGAAAAACGGCAAAATATTGCCTAATTCGATGATATTTTATTTAAATCACATAAAGGAAAAGGAGATGATAAACGTCAAAATACTGCTAAATTCGATGATTTTTCGTACGAAACAAAATGCAAGAAAACTTGCTTAAAATGCAATATTATGCGAAATTCTTAGATATGAAGGCCAAATCACATATCGTGACACTACATGAATAAGTATCGAAATATTGGTAAAAATGAATATATTTACGTAATATCAAACTACATGAAAACGTGAAAAATTCACTATTTTACCATATTTGAGGATTTTAACTTCAAATCATAGAGCCAGGTTTCGTATTATTTAGACCCAAGAAAAGATATATGACAATGTTGTTTCCAATACAAATGATAAAAACCAATGTGTTTTCATTAGAATTAACTAAAATGTTTTTAATTTTCCGTGTATATTACCGATGGAAGATGTACACGTAAAACCGCTCTAATCCGGCTGAAACTACGATATATGCAATAAAAACCGAACTTTTCCCCTTTTCAATATCCTACTCAGTATTTTAACGAGAAACAAATGGTTGATTGAAAATGAAGTATTTAAAGTTAATTTCTAATCAATTATGTGTTTGCATAATTTTTATCGAATATTTAATGAATTAATAACAATGAACTGAAAATTAAAAAAAAACGTGGAAAAACGGCAAAATATTGCTTAATTCGATGATATTTTGTTACAATCATATAAAGGAAAAGGGGATGATGAACGTCAAAATATTGCTAAATTCGATGATTTTTCGTACCAAACAAAATGCAAGAAAACTTGCTTAAAATGCAATATTAGGCGAAATTCTGAGATTTGAAGGCCAAATCACATATCGTGATACTACATGAAATAGTATCGAAATATTGGTAAAAATGAATATATATACGTAATATCAAACTAAATGATTAACGTGAAAAAGTCACTATTTTACCATATTTGAGGATCTTAACTTCAAATCATAGAGCGAGGTTTCGTATTATTTAGATCCAAGAAAAGACATATGACAATGTTGTTTCCAATACAAATAATAAAAACCAATGTGTTTTCATTAGAATTAACTAAAATGTTCTTGATTTTCCGTTTATATTACCGATGGAAGATGTACACGTAAAACCGCTCTAATCCGGCTGAAACGTCGATATATGCAATTCAAACCGAACTTCTCCCCTTTTCAATATCTTACTCAGTATTTTAACGAGAAACAAATAGATGATTGAAAATGAAGTATTTAAGGTTATTATCTAATCAATTATGTGTTTGCATCATTTTTATCGTATATATAATGAATTAATATCCATAGACTGAAAATTCACAAAAACGTGGAAAAATATTTTGACGTTTATCATCCCCTTTTCCTTTAAGTGATTTAAACAAAATATCATCGAATTAGGGAATATTTTGCCGTTTTTCCACGTTTTGTGAAATTACAGTTTATTGGTATTAATTCGTTAAATAAATGATAAAAACTGATGCAAACACATAATTGATTAGAAAATAACCTTAAATACTTCATTTTCAATTATCTATATGTTTCTCATTAAAATACTGAGTAAGATATTAAAAAGGCGAGAAGTTTGGTTTTTATTGCATATATCGACGTTTCAGCCGGAATAGAGCGGTTTTACGTATACATCTTCCATCGGTAATATAAACGGAAAATCAGGAACATTTTAGTTAATTCTAATGAAAACACATTGGTTTTTATCATTTGTATTGGAAACAACATTGTCATATGTCTTTTCTTGGATCAAAATAATACGAAACCTCGCTTGATGATTCGAAGATAAAATCCTCAAATTTGGTATAATAGTGACTTTTTTCACGTTTTTCATGTAGTTTGATATTACGTATATACATTTATTTTTACCAATATTTCGATACTATTTTATGTAGTATCACGATATATGATTTGGCCTTCAATTCTCAGAATTTCTCATAATATTGCATTTTTAAGCAAATTTCTTGCATTTTGTTTTGTACTAAAAATCATCGAATTTAGCAATATTTTGACGTTTATCATCCCCTATTTTCTTTATGTGATTTAAAAAAAAAAAATAATCGAATTAGGCAATATTTTGCCGTTTTTCCACGTTTTTTTGAATTTTTAGTTTATTGGTATTATTTCAATAAATATACGATAAAAATGATGCAAACACATAATTGATAAGATAATAACCTTAAATACTTCATTTTCAATCATCTATTTGTTTCTCGTTAAAATACTGAGTAAGATATTGAAAAGGGGAGAAGTTTGGTTTTTATTGCATATTTCGACGTTTTAGCTGAAATGGAGCGGTTTTACGTGTACATCTTCCATCGGTAATATAAACGGAAAATCAGGAACATTTTAGGTAATTCTAATGAAAACACATTGGTTTTTATCATTTGTATTGAAAACAACATTGTCATTTGTCTTTTCTTGGATCTAAATAATACGAAACCTCGCTTTATGATTTGAAGTTAACATCCTCAAATTTGGTATAATAGTGACTTTTTTCACGTTTTTCATGTTGTTTGATATTACGTATATATATTCATTTTTACCAATATTTCGATACTATTTCATGTAGTATCACGATATGTGATTTGGCCTTCAATTCTCAGAATTTCGCATAATATTACATTTTTAAGCAAATTTCTTGCATTTTGTTTTGTACTAAAAATCATGGAATTTAGCAATATTTTGACGTTTATCATCCACTTTTCTTTTAAGTGATTTAAACAAAATATCATCGAATTAGGCAATATTTTGCCGTTTTTCCACGTTTTTGTGAATTTTTATTGTATTGGTATTAATTCATTAAATATACGATACAAATGATGCATACACATAATTGATTAGATAATAACCTTAAATACTTCATTTTCAATCATCTATTTGTTTCTCGTTAAAATACTGAGTAAGATATTGTAAAGGGGAGAAGTTCGGTTTTTATTGCATATATCGACTTTTCAGCCGGAATATAGCGGTTTTACGTGTACATCTTTCATCGGTAATATAAACGAAAAATCAGGAACCTTTTAGTTAATTCTAATGAAAACACATTGATTTTTATCGTTTGTATTGGAAACAACATTGTCATATGTCTTTTCTTGGATCAAAACAATACGAAATCTCGCTTCATGATTCGTAGGTAAAATCCTCAAATTTAGTATAATAGTGACTTTTTTCAAATTTTTCATGTAGTTTGATATAACGTAAATATATTCATTTTTACCGATACTATTTCATGCAGTATCACGATATGTGATTTTGCCTTCGAATCTCAGAATTTCGCATAATAATGCATTTTAAGCAAGTTTTCTTGCATTTTGTTTCATACTAAAAATCATCGAATTTAGCAATATTTTGACGTTTATCATCCACTTTTCCTTTATGTGATTTAAACAAAATATCATCGAATTAGGCAATATTTTGCCGTTTTTCCACGTTTTTGTGAATTTTCAGTTTATTGTTATTAATTCATTAAATATACGATAAAAATGGTGCAAGCACAAAATTCATTTGAAATTAACCTTAAATGCTTCATTTTCAATCAACTATTTGTTTCTCGTTAAAATACAGAGTAAGATATTGAAAAGGGGAGAAGTTCTGTTTTTATTGCATATATCGACGTTTCAGCCGGATTAGAGCGGTTTAACGTGTACATCTTCCATCGGTAATATAAACGGAAAATCGGGAACATTTTAGTTAATTCTAATGAAAACACATTGAATTTTTTCGTTTGTATTGGAAAAAAACATTGTCATATGTCTTTTCTTGGATCTAAACAATACGAAACCTCGCTTTATGATTCGTAGTTAAAATCCTCAAATTTGGTATAATAGTGAATTTTTCACGTTTTTCATGTCGTTTGATATTACGTAAATATGTTCATTTTTACCAATACTTCGATACTATTTCATGCAGTATCACGATATGTGATTTGGCCTACAAATCTCAGAATTTCGCATATTATTGCATTTTAAGCAATTTTCTTGCATTTTTTTTCGTACTAAAAATCATCGAATTTAGCAATATTTTGACGTTTATCATCCCCTTTTCCTTTATGTGATTTAAACAAAATATCATCGAATTAGGCAATATTTTGCCGTTTTTCCACGTTTTGTGAATTTTCAGTTTATTGGTATTAATTCATTATATATACGATAAAAATGATGCAAACACATAATTGATTAGAAAATAACCTTAAATACTTCATTTTCATCTATCTATTTGTTTCTCATTAAAATACTGAGTAAGATATTGAAAAGGAGAGAAGTTTGGTTTTTTTGCATATACCGACGTTTCAGCCGGAATTGAGCGGTTTTACATGTACATCTCCCATCGGTTATATAAACGGAAAATCAGGAACATTTTAGTTAATTCTAATGAAAAAACATTGGTTTTTATCATTTGTATTGGAAACAACATTTTCATATGTCTTTTCTTGGATCAAAATAATACGAAACCTCGCTTGATGATTCGAAGATAAAATCCTCAAATTTGGTATAATAGTGACTTTTTTCACGTTTTTCATGTAGTTTGATATTACGTATATATATTTATTTTTATCAATATTTCGATACTATTTCCTGTAGTATCACGATATGTGATTTGGCCTTCAATTCTCAGAATTTCGCATAATATTGCATTTTTAAGCAAATTTCTTGCATTTTGTTTCGTACTAAAAATTATCGAATTTAGCAATATTTTGACGTTATCATGCCCTTTACTTTATGTGATTTAAACAAAATATTATCGAATTAGGCAATATTCTGCAGTTTTTCCACGTTTTGTGAATTTACAGTTATTGGTATTAATTCATTAAATAAATGATCAAAATGATGCAAACACATAATTATTTTGAAAAAAACCTTAAATACTTCATTTTCAATCATCTATTTGTTTCTCGCAAAATACTGAGTAAGATATTGAAAAGGGGAGAAGTTTGGTTTTTATTGCATATATCGACGTTTCAGACGGATTAGAGCGGTTTTACGTGTACATCTTCCATCGGTAATATAAACGGAAAATCAGAAACATTTTAGGTAATTCTAATGAAAACACATTGGTTTTTATCATTTGTATTGAAAACAACATTGTCATTTGTCTTTTCTTGGATCTAAATAATACGAAACCTCGCTTTATGATTTGAAGTTAACATCCTCAAATTTGGTATAATAGTGACTTTTTTCACGTTTTTCATGTTGTTTGATATTACGTATACATATTCATTTTTACCAATATTTCGATACTATTTCATGTAGTATCACGATATGTGATTTGGCCTTCAATTCTCAGAATTTCGCATAATATTACATTTTTAAGCAAATTTCTTGCATTTTGTTTTGAACTAAAAATCATGGAATTTAGCAATATTTTGACGTTTATCATCCACTTTTCTTTTAAGTGATTTAAACAAAATATCATCGAATTAGGCAATATTTTGCCGTTTTTCCACGTTTTTGTGAATTTTTATTGTATTGATATTAATTCATTAAATATACGATACAAACGATGCATACCCATAATTGATTAGATAATAACCTTAAATACTTCATTTTCAATCATCTATTTGTTTCTCGTTAAAATACTGAGTAAGATATTGTAAAGGGGAGAAATTCGGTTTTTATTGCATATATCGACTTTTCAGCCGGAATATAGCGGTTTTACGTGTACATCTTTCATCGGTAATATAAACGAAAAATCAGGAACATTTTAGTTAATTCTAATGAAAACACATTGATTTTTATCGCTTGTATTGGAAACAACATTGTCATATGTCTTTTCTTGGATCTAAACAATACGAAACCTCGCTTTATGATTCGTAGTTAAAAACCTCAAATTTGGTATAATAGTGACTTTTTTCACGTTTTTCATGTAGTTTGATATTACGTAAATATGTTCATTTTTACCAATACTTCGATACTATTTCATGCAGTATCACGATATGTGATTTGGCCTTCAAATCTCAGAATTTCGCATAATAATGCATTTTAAGCAACTTTTCTTGCATTTTGTTTCGTACTAAAAATCATCGAATTTAGCAATATTTTGACGTTTATCATCCACTTTTCCTTTATGTGATTTAAACAAAATATCATCGAATTAGGCAATATTTTGCCGTTTTTCCACGTTTTTGTGAATTTTCAGTTTATTGTTATTAATTCATTATATATACGATAAAAATAATGCAAGCACAAAATTCATTTGAAATTAACCTTCAATGCTTCATTTTCAATCAACTATTTGTTTCTCGTTAAAATACAGAGGAAGATATTGAAAAGGGGAGAAGTTCTGTTTTTATTGCATATATCGACGTTTCAGCCGGATTAGAGCGGTTTAACGTGTACATCTTCCATCGGTAATATAAACAGAAAATCGGGAACATTTTAGGTTATTCTAATGAAAACACATTGAATTTTTTCGTTTGTATTGGAAAAAACATTGTCATATGTCTTTTCTTGGATCTAAACAATACGAAACCTCGCTTTATGATTCGTAGTTAAAATCCTCAAATTTGGTATAATAGTGACTTTTTCACGTTTTTCATGTCGTTTGATATTACGTAAATATGTTCATTTTTACCAATACTTCGATACTATTTCATGCAGTATCACGGTATGTGATTTGGCCTTCAAATCTCAGAATTTCGCATAATATTGCATTTTAAGCAATTTTCCTGCATTTTGTTTCGTACTAAAAATCATCGAATTTAGCAATATTTTGACGTTTATCATCCCCTTTTCCTTTATGTGATTTAAACAAAATATCATCGAATTAGGCAATATTTTGCCGTTTTTCCACGTTTTGTGAATTTTCAGTTTATTGGTATTAATTCATTATATATACGATAAAAATGATGCAAACACATAATTGATTAGAAAATAACCTTAAATACTTCATTTTCAACCATCTATTTGTTTCTCATTAAAATACTGAGTAAGATATTGAAAAGGAGAGAAGTTTGGTTTTTATTGCATATATCGACGTTTCAGCCGGAATAGAGCGGTTTTACGTGTACATCTCCCATCGGTTATATAAACGGAAAATCAGGAACATTTTAGTTAATTCTAATGAAAACACATTGGTTTTTATCATTTGTATTGGAAACAACATTGTCATATGTCTTTTCTTGGATCAAAATAATACGAAACCTCGCTTGATGATTCGAAGATAAAATCCTCAAATTTGGTATAATAGTGACTTTTTTCACGTTTTTCATGTAGTTTGATATTACGTAAATATGTTAATTTTTACCAATACTTCGATACTACTTCATGCTGTATCACGATATATGATTTGGCCTTCAAATCTCAGAATTTCGCATAATATTGCATTTTAAGCAAGTTTTCTTGCATTTTGTTTCGTACTAAAAATTATCGAATTTAGCAATATTTTGACGTTATCATCTTCTTTTCCTTTATGTGATATAAACAAAATATTATCGAATTAGGCAATATTTTGCCGTTTTTCCACGTTTTGTGAATTTACAGTTTATTGGTATTAATTCATTAAATAAATGATAAAAATGATGCAAACACATAATTATTTTGAAAAAAACCTTAAATACTTCATTTTCAATCATCTATTTGTTTCTCGCAAAATACTGAGTAAGATATTGAAAAGGGGAGAAGTTTGGTTTTTATTGCATATATCGACGTTTCAGCCGGAATAGAGCGGTTTTACGTGTACATCTTCCATCGGTAATATAAACCGAAAATCAGGAACATTTTAGGTAATTCTAATGAAAATACATTGGTTTTTATCATTTGTATTGAAAACAACATTGTCATTTGTCTTTTCTTGGATCTAAATAATACGAAACCTCGCTTTATAATTCGAAGTTAACATCCTCAAATTTGGTATAATAGTGACTTTTTTCACGTTTTTCATGTTGTTTGATATTACGTATATATATTCATTTTACCAATATTTCAAAACTATTTCATGTAGTATCACGATATGTGATTTGGCCTTCAATTCTCAGAATTTCGCATAATATTACATTTTTAAGCAAATTTCTTGCATTTTGTTTTGTACTAAAAATCATCTAATTTAGCAATAATTTGACGTTTATCATCCCCTATTTTCTTTATGGGATTTAAACAAAATATCATCGAATTAGGCAATATTTTGCCGTTTTTCCACGTTTTTGTGAATTTTTAGTTTATTGGTATTAATTCAATAAATATGCGATAAAAATGATGCAAACACATAATTGATTAGAAAATAACCTTAAATACTTCATTTTCAATCATCTATTTGTTTCTCGTTAAAATACTGAGTAAGATATTGAAAAGGGGAGAAGTTTGGTTTTTATTTCTTATATCGACGTTTCAGCCGGAATAGAGCGGTTTACGTGTACATCTTCCATCGGTAATATAAACGGAAAATCAGGAACATTTTAGTTAGTTTTAATGAAAACACATTGGTTTTTATCATTTGTTTTGGAAAAAACATTGTCATAGGACATTTCTTGGATTTAAATAATACGAAACCTCGCTTTATGATTCGAAGTTTACATCTTCAAATTTGGTATAATAGTGACTTTTTTCACGTTTTTCATGTTGTTTGATATTACGTATATATATTCATTTTTACCAATATTTCGATACTATTTCATGTAGTATCACGATATGTGATTTGGCCTTCAATTCTCAGAATTTCGCATAATATTACGTTTTTAAGCAAATTTCTTTCATTTTGTTTTGTACTAAAAATCATCGAATTTAGCAATATTTTGACGTTTATCATCCACTTTTCTTTTAAGTGATTTAAACAAAATATCATCGAATTAGGCAATATTTTGCCGTTTTTCCACGTTTTTGTGAATTTTTAGTGTATTGGTATTAATTCATTAAATATACGATACAAATGATGCATACACATAATTAATTAGATAATAACCTTAAATACTTCATTTTCAATCATCTATTTGTTTCTTGTTAAAATACTGAGTAAGATATTGTAAAGGGGAGAAGTTCGGATTTTATTGCATATATCGACTTTTCAGCCGGAATAGAGCGGTTTTACGTGTACATCTTTCATCGGTAATATAAACGAAAAATCAGGAACATTTTAGTTAATTCTAATGAAAACACATTGATTTTTATCGCTTGTATTGGAAACAACATTGTCATATGTCTTTTCTTGGATCTAAACAATACGAAACCTCGCTTTATGATTCGTAGTTAAAAACCTCAAATTTGGTATAATAGTGACTTTTTTCACGTTTTTCATGTAGTTTGATATTACGTAAATATGTTCATTTTTACCAATACTTCGATACTATTTCATGCAGTATCACGATATGTGATTTGGCCTTCAAATCTCAGAATTTCGCATAATATTGCATTTTAAGCAAGTTTTCTTGCATTTTGTTTCGTACTAAAAATTATCGAATTTAGCAATATTTTGACGTTTATCATCCACTTTTCCTTTATGTGATTTAAACAAAATATCATCGAATTAGGCAATATTTTGCCGTTTTTCCACGTTTTTGTGAATTTTCAGTTTATTGTTATTAATTCATTATATATACGATAAAAATAATGCAAGCACAAAATTCATTTGAAATTAACCTTCAATGCTTCATTTTCAATCAACTATTTGTTTCTCGTTAAAATACAGAGTAAGATATTGAAAAGGGGAGAAGTTCTGTTTTTATTGCATATATCGACGTTTCAGCCGGATTAGAGCGGTTTAACGTGTACATCTTCCATCGGTAATATAAACGGAAAATCGGGAACATTTTAGGTTATTCTAATGAAAACACATTGAATTTTTTCGTTTGTATTGGAAAAAACATTGTCATATGTCTTTTCTTGGATCTAAACAATACGAAACCCCGCTTTATGATTCGTAGTTAAAATCCTCAATTTTGGTATAATAGTGACTTTTTCACGTTTTTCATATCGTTTGATATTACGTAAATATGTTCATTTTTACCAATACTTCGATACTATTTCATGCAGTATCACGATATGTGATTTGGCCTTCAAATCTCAGAATTTCGCATAATATTGCATTTTAGGCAATTTTCCTGCATTTTGTTTCGTACTAAAAATCATCGAATTTAGCAATATTTTGACGTTTATCATCCCCTTTTCCTTTATGTGATTTAAACAAAATATCATCGAATTAGGCAATATTTTGCCGTTTTTCCACGTTTTGTGAATTTTCAGTTTATTGGTATTAATTCATTATATATACGATAAAAATGATGCAAACACATA
The DNA here is from genome assembly GCF_040958095.1 of Procambarus clarkii. NCBI lineage: Eukaryota > Metazoa > Arthropoda > Malacostraca > Decapoda > Cambaridae > Procambarus > Procambarus clarkii. The sequence continues at coordinate 34,171,954 of NC_091204.1, read as the reverse complement.
ATTGATTAGAAAATAACCTTAAATACTTCATTTTCAACCATCTATTTGTTTCTCATTAAAATACTGAGTAAGATATTGAAAAGGAGAGAAGTTTGGTTTTTATTGCATATATCGACGTTTCAGCCGGAATAGAGCGGTTTTCGTGTACATCTCCCATCGGTTATATAAACGGAAAATCAGGAACATTTTAGTTAATTCTAATGAAAACACATTGGTTTTTATCATTTGTATTGGAAACAACATTGTCATATGTCTTTTCTTGGATCAAAATAATACGAAACCTCGCATGATGATTCGAAGATAAAATCCTCAAATTTGGTATAATAGTGACTTTTTTCACGTTTTTCATGTAGTTTGATATTACGTATATATATTTATTTTCATCAATATTTCGATACTATTTCCTGTAGAATCACGATATGTGATTTGGCCTTCAATTCTCAGAATTTCGCATAATATTACATTTTTAAGCAAATTTCTTGCATTTTGTTTTGTACTAAAAACCATCGAATTTAGCAATATTTTGACGTTTATCATCCCCTATTTTCTTTATGTGATTTAAACAAAATATCATCGAATTAGGCAATATTTTGCCGTTTTTCCACGTTTTTGTGAATTTTTAGTTTATTGGTATTAATTCAATAAATATACAATTAAAATGATGCAAACACATAATTGATTAGAAAATAACCTTAAATACTTCATTTTCAATCATCTATTTGTTTCTCGTTAAAATACTGAGTAAGATATTGAAAAGGGGAGAAGTTTGGTTTTTATTTCTTATATCGACGTTTCAGCCGGAATAGAGCGGTTTTACGTGTACATCTTTCATCGGTAATATAAACGAAAAATCAGGAACATTTTAGTTAATTCTAATGAAAACACATTGATTTTTATCGCTTGTATTGGAAACAACATATGTCTTTTCTTGGATCTAAATAATACGAAACCTCGCTTTATAATTCGAAGTTAACATCCTCAAATTTGGTATAATAGTGACTTTTTTCACGTTTTTCATGTTGTTTGATATAACGTATATATATATTCATTTTTACCAATATTTCGATACTATTTCATGTAGTATCACGATATGTGATTTGGCCTTCAATTCTCAGAATTTCGCATAATATTACATTTTTAAGCAAATTTCTTGCATTTTGTTTTGTACTAAAAATCATCGAATTTAGCAATATTTTGACGTTTATCATCCACTTTTCTTTTAAGTGATTTAAACAAAATATCATCGAATTAGGCAATATTTTGCCGTTTTTCCACGTTTTTGTGAATTTTTAGTGTATTGGTATTAATATTAATAACCTTAAATACTTCATTTTCAATCATCTATTTGTTTCTCGTTAAAATACTGAGTAAGATATTGTAAAGGGGAGAAGTTCGGTTTTTATTGCATATATCGACTTTTCAGCCGGAATAGAGCGGTTTTACGTGTACATCTTTCATCGGTAATATAAACGAAAAATCAGGAACATTTTAGTTAATTCTAATGAAAACACATTGATTTTTATCGCTTGTATTGGAAACAACATTGTCATATGTCTTTTCTTGGATCTAAACAATACGAAACCTCGCTTTATGATTCGTAGTTAAAATCCTCAAATTTGGTATAATAGTGACTTTTTTCACGTTTTTCATGTAGTTTGATATTACGTAAATATGTTCATTTTTACCAATACTTCGATACTATTTCATGCTGTATCACGATATGTGATTTGGCCTTCAAATCTCAGAATTTCGCATAATATTGCATTTTAAGCAAGTTTTCTTGCATTTTGTTTCGTACTAAAAATTATCGAATTTAGCAATATTTTGACGTTATAATCTTCTTTTCCTTTATGTGATTTAAACATAATATTATCGAATTAGGCAATATTTTGCCGTTTTTCCACGTTTTGTGAATTTACAGTTTATTGGTATTAATTCATTAAATAAATGATAAAAATGATGCAAACACATAATTATTTTGAAAAAAACCTTAAATACTTCATTTTCAATCACCTATTTGTTTCTCGCAAAATACTGAGTAAGATATTGAAAAGGGGAGAAGTTTGGTTTTTATTGCATATATCGATGTTTCAGCCGGAATACAGCGGTTTTACGTGTACATCTTCCATCGGTAATATAAACCGAAAATCAGGAACATTTTAGGTAATATTAATGAAAACACATTGGTTTTTATCATTTGTATTGAAAACAACATTGTCATTTGTCTTTTCTTGGATCTAAATAATACGAAACCTCGCTTTATAATTCGAAGTTAACATCCTCAAATTTGGTATAATAGTGACTTTTTTCACGTTTTTCATGTTGTTTGATATTACGTATATATATTCATTTTACCAATATTTCAAAACTATTTCATGTAGTTTCACGATATGTGATTTGGCCTTCAATTCTCAGAATTTCGCATAATATTACATTTTTAAGCAAATTTCTTGCATTTTGTTTTGTACTAAAAATCATCTAATTTAGCAATAATTTGACGTTTATCATCCCCTATTTTATTTATGGGATTTAAACAAAATATCATCGAATTAGGCAATATTTTGCCGTTTTTCCACGTTTTTGTGAATTTTTAGTTTATTGGTATTAATTCAATAAATATACGATAAAAATGATGCAAACACATAATTGATTAGAAAATAACCTTAAATACTTCATTTTCAATCATCTATTTTTTTCTCGTTAAAATACTGAGTAAGATATTGAAAAGGGGAGAAGTTTGGTTTTTATTTCTTATATCGACGTTTCAACCGGAATAGAGCGGTTTACGTGTACATCTTCCATCGGTAATATAAACGGAAAATCAGGAACATTTTAGTTAATTTTAATGAAAACACATTGGTTTTTATCATTTGTATTGGAAAAAACATTGTCATATGTCATTTCTTGGATTTAAATAATACGAAACCTCGCTTTATGATTCGAAGTTAACATCCTCAAATTTAGTATAATAGTGACTTTTTTCACGTTTTTCATGTTGTTTGATAATACGTATATATATTCATTTTTACCAATATTTCGATACTATTTCATGTAGTATCACGATATGTGATTTGGCCTTCAATTCTCAGAATTTCGCATAATATTACATTTTTAAGCAAATTTCTTGCATTTTGTTTTGTACTAAAAATCATCGAATTTAGCAATATTTTGACGTTTATCATCCACTTTTCTTTTAAGTGATTTAAACAAAATATCATCGAATTAGGCAATATTTTGCCGTTTTTCCACGTTTTTGTGAATTTTTAGTGTATTGGTATTAATTCATTAAATATACGATACAAATGATGCATACACATAATTAATTAGATAATAACCTTAAATACTTCATTTTCAATCATCAATTTATTTCTCGTTAAAATACTGAGTAAGATATTGTAAAGGGGAGAAGTTCGGTTTTTATTGCATATATCGACTTTTCAGCCGGAATAGAGCGGTTTTACGTGTACATCTTTCATCGGTAATATAAACGAAAAATCAGGAACATTTTAGTTAATTCTAATGAAAACACATTGATTTTTATCGCTTGTATTGGAAACAACATTGTCATATGTCTTTTCTTGGATCTAAACAATACGAAACCTCGCTTTATGATTCGTAGTTAAAATCCTCAAATTTGGTATAATAGTGACTTTTTTCACGTTTTTCATGTAGTTTGATATTACGTAAATATGTTAATTTGTACCAATACTTCGATACTATTTCATGCTGTATCACGATATGTGATTTGGCCTTCAAATCTCAGAATTTCGCATAATATTGCATTTTAAGCAAGTTTTCTTGCATTTTGTTTCGTACTAAAAATTATCGAATTTAGCAATATTTTGACGTTATCATCCCCTTTCCCTTTATGTAATTTAAACAAAATATTATCGAATTAGGCAATATTTTGCCGTTTTTCCACGTTTTGTGAATTTACAGTTTATTGTTATTAATTCATTATATATACGATAAAAATAATGCAAGCACAAAATTCATTTGAAATTAACCTTCAATGCTTCATTTTCAATCAACTATTTGTTTCTCGTTAAAATACAGAGTAAGATATTGAAAAGGGGAGAAGTTCTGTTTTTATTGCATATATCGACGTTTCAGCCGGAATAGAGCGGTTTTACGTGTACATCTTCCATCGGTAATATAAACCGAAAATCAGGAACATTTTAGGTAATTCTAATGAAAACACATTGGTTTTTATCATTTGAATTGAAAACAACATTGTCATTTGTCTTTTCTTGGATCTAAATAATACGAAACCTCGCTTTATAATTCGAAGTTAACATCCTCAAATTTGGTATAATAGTGACTTTTTTCACGTTTTTCATGTTGTTTGATATAACGTATATATATATTCATTTTTACCAATATTTCGATACTATTTCATGTAGTATCACTATATGTGATTTGGCCTTCAATTCTCAGAATTTCGCATAATATTACATTTTTAAGCAAATTTCTTGCATTTTGTTTTGTACTAAAAACCATCGAATTTAGCAATATTTTGACGTTTATCATCCCCTATTTTCTTTATGTGATTTAAACAAAATATCATCGAATTAGGCAATATTTTGCCGTTTTTCCACGTTTTTGTGAATTTTTAGTTTATTGGTATTAATTCAATAAATATACGATTAAAATGATGCAAACACATAATTGATTAGAAAATAACCTTAAATACTTCATTTTCAATCATCTATTTGTTTCTCGTTAAAATACTGAGTAAGATATTGAAAAGGGGAGAAGTTTGGTTTTTATTTCTTATATCGACGTTTCAGCCGGAATAGAGCGGTTTTACGTGTACATCTTTCATCGGTAATATAAACGAAAAATCAGGAACATTTTAGTTAATTCTAATGAAAACACATTGATTTTTATCGCTTGTATTGGAAACAACATTGTCATATGTCTTTTCTTGGATCTAAATAATACGAAACCTCGCTTTATAATTCGAAGTTAACATCCTCAAATTTGGTATAATAGTGACTTTTTTCACGTTTTTCATGTTGTTTGATATAACGTATATATATATTAATTTTTACCAATATTTCGATACTATTTCATGTAGTATCACTATATGTGATTTGGCCTTCAATTCTCAGAATTTCGCATAATATTACATTTTTAAGCAAATTTCTTGCATTTTGTTTTGTACTAAAAATCATCGAATTTAGCAATATTTTGACGTTTATCATCCACTTTTCTTTTAAGTGATTTAAACAAAATATCATCGAATTAGGCAATATTTTGCCGTTTTTCCACGTTTTTGTGAATTTTTAGTTTATTGGTATTAATTCAATAAATATACGATTAAAATGATGCAAACACATAATTGATTAGAAAATAACCTTAAATACTTCATTTTCAATCATCTATTTGTTTCTCGTTAAAATACTGAGTAAGATATTGAAAAGGGGAGAAGTTTGGTTTTTATTTCTTATATCGACGTTTCAGCCGGAATAGAGCGGTTTTACGTGTACATCTTTCATCGGTAATATAAACGAAAAATCAGGAACATTTTAGTTAATTCTAATGAAAATACATTGATTTTTATCGCTTGTATTGGAAACAACATTGTCATATGTCTTTTCTTGGATCTAAATAATACGAAACCTCGCTTTATAATTCGAAGTTAACATCCTCAAATTTGGTATAATAGTGACTTTTTTCACGTTTTTCATGTTGTTTGATATAACGTATATATATATTAATTTTTACCAACATTTCGATACTATTTCATGTAGTATCACGATATGTGATTTGGCCTTCAATTCTCAGAATTTCGCATAATATTACGTTTTTAAGCAAATTTCTTTCATTTTGTTTTGTACTAAAAATCATCGAATTTAGCAATATTTTGACGTTTATCATCCACTTTTCTTTTAAGTGATTTAAACAAAATATCATCGAATTAGGCAATATTTTGCCGTTTTTCCACGTTTTTGTGAATTTTTAGTGTATTGGTATTAATTCATTAAATATACGATACAAATGATGCATACACATAATTAATTAGATAATAACCTTAAATACTTCATTTTCAATCATCTATTTGTTTCTTGTTAAAATACTGAGTAAGATATTGTAAAGGGGAGAAGTTCGGATTTTATTGCATATATCGACTTTTCAGCCGGAATAGAGCGGTTTTACGTGTACATCTTTCATCGGTAATATAAACGAAAAATCAGGAACATTTTAGTTAATTCTAATGAAAACACATTGATTTTTATCGCTTGTATTGGAAACAACATTGTCATATGTCTTTTCTTGGATCTAAACAATACGAAACCTCGCTTTATGATTCGTAGTTAAAAACCTCAAATTTGGTATAATAGTGACTTTTTTCACGTTTTTCATGTAGTTTGATATTACGTAAATATGTTCATTTTTACCAATACTTCGATACTATTTCATGCAGTATCACGATATGTGATTTGGCCTTCAAATCTCAGAATTTCGCATAATATTGCATTTTAAGCAAGTTTTCTTGCATTTTGTTTCGTACTAAAAATTATCGAATTTAGCAATATTTTGACGTTTATCATCCACTTTTCCTTTATGTGATTTAAACAAAATATCATCGAATTAGGCAATATTTTGCCGTTTTTCCACGTTTTTGTGAATTTTCAGTTTATTGTTATTAATTCATTATATATACGATAAAAATAATGCAAGCACAAAATTCATTTGAAATTAACCTTCAATGCTTCATTTTCAATCAACTATTTGTTTCTCGTTAAAATACAGAGTAAGATATTGAAAAGGGGAGAAGTTCTGTTTTTATTGCATATATCGACGTTTCAGCCGGATTAGAGCGGTTTAACGTGTACATCTTCCATCGGTAATATAAACGGAAAATCGGGAACATTTTAGGTTATTCTAATGAAAACACATTGAATTTTTTCGTTTGTATTGGAAAAAACATTGTCATATGTCTTTTCTTGGATCTAAACAATACGAAACCCCGCTTTATGATTCGTAGTTAAAATCCTCAATTTTGGTATAATAGTGACTTTTTCACGTTTTTCATATCGTTTGATATTACGTAAATATGTTCATTTTTACCAATACTTCGATACTATTTCATGCAGTATCACGATATGTGATTTGGCCTTCAAATCTCAGAATTTCGCATAATATTGCATTTTAAGCAATTTTCCTGCATTTTGTTTCGTACTAAAAATCATCGAATTTAGCAATATTTTGACGTTTATCATCCCCTTTTCCTTTATGTGATTTAAACAAAATATCATCGAATTAGGCAATATTTTGCCGTTTTTCCACGTTTTGTGAATTTTCAGTTTATTGGTATTAATTCATTATATATACGATAAAAATGATGCAAACACATAATTGATTAGAAAATAACCTTAAATACTTCATTTTCAACCATCTATTTGTTTCTCATTAAAATACTGAGTAAGATATTGAAAAGGAGAGAAGTTTGGTTTTTATTGCATATATCGACGTTTCAGCCGGAATAGAGCGGTTTTCGTGTACATCTCCCATCGGTTATATAAACGGAAAATCAGGAACATTTTAGTTAATTCTAATGAAAACACATTGGTTTTTATCATTTGTATTGGAAACAACATTGTCATATGTCTTTTCTTGGATCAAAATAATACGAAACCTCGCATGATGATTCGAAGATAAAATCCTCAAATTTGGTATAATAGTGACTTTTTTCACGTTTTTCATGTAGTTTGATATTACGTATATATATTTATTTTCATCAATATTTCGATACTATTTCCTGTAGAATCACGATATGTGATTTGGCCTTCAATTCTCAGAATTTCGCATAATATTACATTTTTAAGCAAATTTCTTGCATTTTGTTTTGTACTAAAAACCATCGAATTTAGCAATATTTTGACGTTTATCATCCCCTATTTTCTTTATGTGATTTAAACAAAATATCATCGAATTAGGCAATATTTTGCCGTTTTTCCACGTTTTTGTGAATTTTTAGTTTATTGGTATTAATTCAATAAATATACAATTAAAATGATGCAAACACGTAATTGATTAGAAAATAACCTTAAATACTTCATTTTCAATCATCTATTTGTTTCTCGTTAAAATACTGAGTAAGATATTGAAAAGGGGAGAAGTTTGGTTTTTATTTCTTATATCGACGTTTCAGCCGGAATAGAGCGGTTTTACGTGTACATCTTTCATCGGTAATATAAACGAAAAATCAGGAACATTTTAGTTAATTCTAATGAAAACACATTGATTTTTATCGCTTGTATTGGAAACAACATATGTCTTTTCTTGGATCTAAATAATACGAAACCTCGCTTTATAATTCGAAGTTAACATCCTCAAATTTGGTATAATAGTGACTTTTTTCACGTTTTTCATGTTGTTTGATATAACGTATATATATATTCATTTTTACCAATATTTCGATACTATTTCATGTAGTATCACGATATGTGATTTGGCCTTCAATTCTCAGAATTTCGCATAATATTACATTTTTAAGCAAATTTCTTGCATTTTGTTTTGTACTAAAAATCATCGAATTTAGCAATATTTTGACGTTTATCATCCACTTTTCTTTTAAGTGATTTAAACAAAATATCATCGAATTAGGCAATATTTTGCCGTTTTTCCACGTTTTTGTGAATTTTTAGTGTATTGGTATTAATATTAATAACCTTAAATACTTCATTTTCAATCATCTATTTGTTTCTCGTTAAAATACTGAGTAAGATATTGTAAAGGGGAGAAGTTCGGTTTTTATTGCATATATCGACTTTTCAGCCGGAATAGAGCGGTTTTACGTGTACATCTTTCATCGGTAATATAAACGAAAAATCAGGAACATTTTAGTTAATTCTAATGAAAACACATTGATTTTTATCGCTTGTATTGGAAACAACATTGTCATATGTCTTTTCTTGGATCTAAACAATACGAAACCTCGCTTTATGATTCGTAGTTAAAATCCTCAAATTTGGTATAATAGTGACTTTTTTCACGTTTTTCATGTAGTTTGATATTACGTAAATATGTTCATTTTTACCAATACTTCGATACTATTTCATGCTGTATCACGATATGTGATTTGGCCTTCAAATCTCAGAATTTCGCATAATATTGCATTTTAAGCAAGTTTTCTTGCATTTTGTTTCGTACTAAAAATTATCGAATTTAGCAATATTTTGACGTTATCATCTTCTTTTCCTTTATGTGATTTAAACAAAATATTATCGAATTAGGCAATATTTTGCCGTTTTTCCACGTTTTGTGAATTTACAGTTTATTGGTATTAATTCATTAAATAAATGATAAAAATGATGCAAACACATAATTATTTTGAAAAAAACCTTAAATACTTCATTTTCAATCACCTATTTGTTTCTCGCAAAATACTGAGTAAGATATTGAAAAGGGGAGAAGTTTGGTTTTTATTGCATATATCGATGTTTCAGCCGGAATACAGCGGTTTTACGTGTACATCTTCCATCGGTAATATAAACCGAAAATCAGGAACATTTTAGGTAATATTAATGAAAACACATTGGTTTTTATCATTTGTATTGAAAACAACATTGTCATTTGTCTTTTCTTGGATCTAAATAATACGAAACCTCGCTTTATAATTCGAAGTTAACATCCTCAAATTTGGTATAATAGTGACTTTTTTCACGTTTTTCATGTTGTTTGATATTACGTATATATATTCATTTTACCAATATTTCAAAACTATTTCATGTAGTTTCACGATATGTGATTTGGCCTTCAATTCTCAGAATTTCGCATAATATTACATTTTTAAGCAAATTTCTTGCATTTTGTTTTGTACTAAAAATCATCTAATTTAGCAATAATTTGACGTTTATCATCCCCTATTTTATTTATGGGATTTAAACAAAATATCATCGAATTAGGCAATATTTTGCCGTTTTTCCACGTTTTTGTGAATTTTTAGTTTATTGGTATTAATTCAATAAATATACGATAAAAATGATGCAAACACATAATTGATTAGAAAATAACCTTAAATACTTCATTTTCAATCATCTATTTTTTTCTCGTTAAAATACTGAGTAAGATATTGAAAAGGGGAGAAGTTTGGTTTTTATTTCTTATATCGACGTTTCAACCGGAATAGAGCGGTTTACGTGTACATCTTCCATCGGTAATATTAACGGAAAATCAGGAACATTTTAGTTAATTTTAATGAAAACACATTGGTTTTTATCATTTGTATTGGAAAAAACATTGTCATATGTCATTTCTTGGATTTAAATAATACGAAACCTCGCTTTATGATTCGAAGTTAACATCCTCAAATTTAGTATAATAGTGACTTTTTTCACGTTTTTCATGTTGTTTGATAATACGTATATATATTCATTTTTACCAATATTTCGATACTATTTCATGTAGTATCACGATATGTGATTTGGCCTTCAATTCTCAGAATTTCGCATAATATTACATTTTTAAGCAAATTTCTTGCATTTTGTTTTGTACTAAAAATCATCGAATTTAGCAATATTTTGACGTTTATCATCCACTTTTCTTTTAAGTGATTTAAACAAAATATCATCGAATTAGGCAATATTTTGCCGTTTTTCCACGTTTTTGTGAATTTTTAGTGTATTGGTATTAATTCATTAAATATACGATACAAATGATGCATACACATAATTAATTAGATAATAACCTTAAATACTTCATTTTCAATCATCAATTTATTTCTCGTTAAAATACTGAGTAAGATATTGTAAAGGGGAGAAGTTCGGTTTTTATTGCATATATCGACTTTTCAGCCGGAATAGAGCGGTTTTACGTGTACATCTTTCATCGGTAATATAAACGAAAAATCAGGAACATTTTAGTTAATTCTAATGAAAACACATTGATTTTTATCGCTTGTATTGGAAACAACATTGTCATATGTCTTTTCTTGGATCTAAACAATACGAAACCTCGCTTTATGATTCGTAGTTAAAATCCTCAAATTTGGTATAATAGTGACTTTTTTCACGTTTTTCATGTAGTTTGATATTACGTAAATATGTTCATTTTTACCAATACTTCGATACTATTTCATGCTGTATCACGATATGTGATTTGGCCTTCAAATCTCAGAATTTCGCATAATATTGCATTTTAAGCAAGTTTTCTTGCATTTTGTTTCGTACTAAAAATTATCGAATTTAGCAATATTTTGACGTTATCATCCCCTTTCCCTTTATGTAATTTAAACAAAATATTATCGAATTAGGCAATATTTTGCCGTTTTTCCACGTTTTGTGAATTTACAGTTTATTGGTATTAATTCATTAAATAAATGATAAAAATGATGCAAACACATAATTATTTTGAAAAAAAACTTAAATACTTCATTTTCAATCATCTATTTGTTTCTCGCAAAATACTGAGTAAGATATTGAAAAGGGGAGAAGTTTGGTTTTTATTGCATATATCGACGTTTCAGCCGGAATAGAGCGGTTTTACGTGTACATCTTCCATCGGTAATATAAACCGAAAATCAGGAACATTTTAGGTAATTCTAATGAAAACACATTGGTTTTTATCATTTGAATTGAAAACAACATTGTCATTTGTCTTTTCTTGGATCTAAATAATACGAAACCTCGCTTTATAATTCGAAGTTAACATCCTCAAATTTGGTATAATAGTGACTTTTTTCACGTTTTTCATGTTGTTTGATATAACGTATATATATATTCATTTTTACCAATATTTCGATACTATTTCATGTAGTATCACTATATGTGATTTGGCCTTCAATTCTCAGAATTTCGCATAATATTACATTTTTAAGCAAATTTCTTGCATTTTGTTTTGTACTAAAAACCATCGAATTTAGCAATATTTTGACGTTTATCATCCCCTATTTTCTTTATGTGATTTAAACAAAATATCATCGAATTAGGCAATATTTTGCCGTTTTTCCACGTTTTTGTGAATTTTTAGTTTATTGGTATTAATTCAATAAATATACGATTAAAATGATGCAAACACATAATTGATTAGAAAATAACCTTAAATACTTCATTTTCAATCATCTATTTGTTTCTCGTTAAAATACTGAGTAAGATATTGAAAAGGGGAGAAGTTTGGTTTTTATTTCTTATATCGACGTTTCAGCCGGAATAGAGCGGTTTTACGTGTACATCTTTCATCGGTAATATAAACGAAAAATCAGGAACATTTTAGTTAATTCTAATGAAAACACATTGATTTTTATCGCTTGTATTGGAAACAACATTGTCATATGTCTTTTCTTGGATCTAAATAATACGAAACCTCGCTTTATAATTCGAAGTTAACATCCTCAAATTTGGTATAATAGTGACTTTTTTCACGTTTTTCATGTTGTTTGATATAACGTATATATATATTAATTTTTACCAATATTTCGATACTATTTCATGTAGTATCACTATATGTGATTTGGCCTTCAATTCTCAGAATTTCGCATAATATTACATTTTTAAGCAAATTTCTTGCATTTTGTTTTGTACTAAAAATCATCGAATTTAGCAATATTTTGACGTTTATCATCCACTTTTCTTTTAAGTGATTTAAACAAAATATCATCGAATTAGGCAATATTTTGCCGTTTTTCCACGTTTTTGTGAATTTTTAGTTTATTGGTATTAATTCAATAAATATACGATTAAAATGATGCAAACACATAATTGATTAGAAAATAACCTTAAATACTTCATTTTCAATCATCTATTTGTTTCTCGTTAAAATACTGAGTAAGATATTGAAAAGGGGAGAAGTTTGGTTTTTATTTCTTATATCGACGTTTCAGCCGGAATAGAGCGGTTTTACGTGTACATCTTTCATCGGTAATATAAACGAAAAATCAGGAACATTTTAGTTAATTCTAATGAAAATACATTGATTTTTATCGCTTGTATTGGAAACAACATTGTCATATGTCTTTTCTTGGATCTAAATAATACGAAACCTCGCTTTATAATTCGAAGTTAACATCCTCAAATTTGGTATAATAGTGACTTTTTTCACGTTTTTCATGTTGTTTGATATAACGTATATATATATTAATTTTTACCAACATTTCGATACTATTTCATGTAGTATCACGATATGTGATTTGGCCTTCAATTCTCAGAATTTCGCATAATATTACGTTTTTAAGCAAATTTCTTTCATTTTGTTTTGTACTAAAAATCATCGAATTTAGCAATATTTTGACGTTTATCATCCACTTTTCTTTTAAGTGATTTAAACAAAATATCATCGAATTAGGCAATATTTTGCCGTTTTTCCACGTTTTTGTGAATTTTTAGTGTATTGGTATTAATTCATTAAATATACGATACAAATGATGCATACACATAATTAATTAGATAATAACCTTAAATACTTCATTTTCAATCATCTATTTGTTTCTTGTTAAAATACTGAGTAAGATATTGTAAAGGGGAGAAGTTCGGATTTTATTGCATATATCGACTTTTCAGCCGGAATAGAGCGGTTTTACGTGTACATCTTTCATCGGTAATATAAACGAAAAATCAGGAACATTTTAGTTAATTCCAATGAAAACACATTGATTTTTATCGCTTGTATTGGAAACAACATTGTCATATGTCTTTTCTTGGATCTAAACAATACGAAACCTCGCTTTATGATTCGTAGTTAAAAACCTCAAATTTGGTATAATAGTGACTTTTTTCACGTTTTTCATGTAGTTTGATATTACGTAAATATGTTCATTTTTACCAATACTTCGATACTATTTCATGCAGTATCACGATATGTGATTTGGCCTTCAAATCTCAGAATTTCGCATAATATTGCATTTTAAGCAAGTTTTCTTGCATTTTGTTTCGTACTAAAAATTATCGAATTTAGCAATATTTTGACGTTTATCATCCACTTTTCCTTTATGTGATTTAAACAAAATATCATCGAATTAGGCAATATTTTGCCGTTTTTCCACGTTTTTGTGAATTTTCAGTTTATTGTTATTAATTCATTATATATACGATAAAAATAATGCAAGCACAAAATTCATTTGAAATTAACCTTCAATGCTTCATTTTCAATCAACTATTTGTTTCTCGTTAAAATACAGAGTAAGATATTGAAAAGGGGAGAAGTTCTGTTTTTATTGCATATATCGACGTTTCAGCCGGATTAGAGCGGTTTAACGTGTACATCTTCCATCGGTAATATAAACGGAAAATCGGGAACATTTTAGGTTATTCTAATGAAAACACATTGAATTTTTTCGTTTGTATTGGAAAAAACATTGTCATATGTCTTTTCTTGGATCTAAACAATACGAAGACCCCGCTTTATGATTCGTAGTTAAAATCCTCAAATTTGGTATAATAGTGACTTTTTCACGTTTTTCATATCGTTTGATATTACGTAAATATGTTCATTTTTACCAATACTTCGATACTATTTCATGCAGTATCACGATATGTGATTTGGCCTTCAAATCTCAGAATTTCGCATAATATTGCATTTTAAGCAATTTTCCTGCATTTTGTTTCGTACTAAAAATCATCGAATTTAGCAATATTTTGACGTTTATCATCCCCTTTTCCTTTATGTGATTTAAACAAAATATCATCGAATTAGGCAATATTTTGCCGTTTTTCCACGTTTTGTGAATTTTCAGTTTATTGGTATTAATTCATTATATATACGATAAAAATGATGCAAACACATAATTGATTAGAAAATAACCTTAAATACTTCATTTTCAACCATCTATTTGTTTCTCATTAAAATACTGAGTAAGATATTGAAAAGGAGAGAAGTTTGGTTTTTATTGCATATATCGACGTTTCAGCCGGAATAGAGCGGTTTTCGTGTACATCTCCCATCGGTTATATAAACGGAAAATCAGGAACATTTTAGTTAATTCTAATGAAAACACATTGGTTTTTATCATTTGTATTGGAAACAACATTGTCATATGTCTTTTCTTGGATCAAAATAATACGAAACCTCGCATGATGATTCGAAGATAAAATCCTCAAATTTGGTATAATAGTGACTTTTTTCACGTTTTTCATGTAGTTTGATATTACGTATATATATTTATTTTCATCAATATTTCGATACTATTTCCTGTAGAATCACGATATGTGATTTGGCCTTCAATTCTCAGAATTTCGCATAATATTACATTTTTAAGCAAATTTCTTGCATTTTGTTTTGTACTAAAAACCATCGAATTTAGCAATATTTTGACGTTTATCATCCCCTATTTTCTTTATGTGATTTAAACAAAATATCATCGAATTAGGCAATATTTTGCCGTTTTTCCACGTTTTTGTGAATTTTTAGTTTATTGGTATTAATTCAATAAATATACAATTAAAATGATGCAAACACATAATTGATTAGAAAATAACCTTAAATACTTCATTTTCAATCATCTATTTGTTTCTCGTTAAAATACTGAGTAAGATATTGAAAAGGGGAGAAGTTTGGTTTTTATTTCTTATATCGACGTTTCAGCCGGAATAGAGCGGTTTTACGTGTACATCTTTCATCGGTAATATAAACGAAAAATCAGGAACATTTTAGTTAATTCTAATGAAAACACATTGATTTTTATCGCTTGTATTGGAAACAACATATGTCTTTTCTTGGATCTAAATAATACGAAACCTCGCTTTATAATTCGAAGTTAACATCCTCAAATTTGGTATAATAGTGACTTTTTTCACGTTTTTCATGTTGTTTGATATAACGTATATATATATATTCATTTTTACCAATATTTCGATACTATTTCATGTAGTATCACGATATGTGATTTGGCCTTCAATTCTCAGAATTTCGCATAATATTACATTTTTAAGCAAATTTCTTGCATTTTGTTTTGTACTAAAAATCATCGAATTTAGCAATATTTTGACGTTTATCATCCACTTTTCTTTTAAGTGATTTAAACAAAATATCATCGAATTAGGCAATATTTTGCCGTTTTTCCACGTTTTTGTGAATTTTTAGTTTATTGGTATTAATTCAATAAATATACGATTAAAATGATGCAAACACATAATTGATTAGAAAATAACCTTAAATACTTCATTTTCAATCATCTATTTGTTTCTCGTTAAAATACTGAGTAAGATATTGAAAAGGGGAGAAGTTTGGTTTTTATTTCTTATATCGACATTTCAGCCGGAATAGAGCGGTTTTACGTGTACATCTTTCATCGGTAATATAAACGAAAAATCAGGAACATTTTAGTTAATTCTAATGAAAATACATTGATTTTTATCGCTTGTATTGGAAAAAACATTGTCATATGTCTTTTCTTGGATCTAAATAATACGAAACCTCGCTTTATAATTCGAAGTTAACATCCTCAAATTTGGTATAATAGTGACTTTTTTCACGTTTTTCATGTTGTTTGATATAACGTATATATATATTAATTTTTACCAATATTTCGATACTATTTCATGTAGTATCACGATATGTGATTTGGCCTTCAATTCTCAGAATTTCGCATAATATTACATTTTTAAGCAAATTTCTTGCATTTTGTTTTGTACTAAAAATCATCGAATTTAGCAATATTTTGACGTTTATCATCCACTTTTCTTTTAAGTGATTTAAACAAAATATCATCGAATTAGGCAATATTTTGCCGTTTTTCCACGTTTTTGTGAATTTTTAGTGTATTGGTATTAATTCAATAAATATACGATTAAAATGATGCAAACACATAATTGATTAGAAAATAACCTTAAATACTTCATTTTCAATCATCTATTTGTTTCTCGTTAAAATACTGAGTAAGATATTGAAAAGGGGAGAAGTTTGGTTTTTATTTCTTATATCGACGTTTCAGCCGGAATAGAGCGGTTTTACGTGTACATCTTTCATCGGTAATATAAACGAAAAATCAGGAACATTTTAGTTAATTCTAATGAAAATACATTGATTTTTATCGCTTGTATTGGAAACAACATTGTCATATGTCTTTTCTTGGATCTAAATAATACGAAACCTCGCTTTATAATTCGAAGTTAACATCCTCAAATTTGGTATAATAGTGACTTTTTTCACGTTTTTCATGTAGTTTGATATTACGTAAATATGTTCATTTTTACCAATACTTCGATACTATTTCATGCTGTATCACGATATGTGATTTGGCCTTCAAATCTCAGAATTTCGCATAATATTGCATTTTAAGCAAGTTTTCTTGCATTTTGTTTCGTACTAAAAATTATCGAATTTAGCAATATTTTGACGTTATCATCCCCTTTCCCTTTATGTAATTTAAACAAAATATTATCGAATTAGGCAATATTTTGCCGTTTTTCCACGTTTTGTGAATTTACAGTTTATTGGTATTAATTCATTAAATAAATGATAAAAATGATGCAAACACATAATTATTTTGAAAAAAAACTTAAATACTTCATTTTCAATCATCTATTTGTTTCTCGCAAAATACTGAGTAAGATATTGAAAAGGGGAGAAGTTTGGTTTTTATTGCATATATCGACGTTTCAGCCGGAATAGAGCGGTTTTACGTGTACATCTTCCATCGTTAATATAAACGGAAAATCAGGAACATTTTAGGTAATTCTAATGAAAACACATTGGTTTTTATCATTTGTATTGAAAACAACATTGTCATTTGTTTTTTCTTGGATCTAAATAATACGAAACCTCGCTTTATAATTCGAAGTTACCATCCTCAAATTTGGTATAATAGTGACTTTTTTCACGTTTTTCATGTTGTTTGATATTACGTATATATATTCATTTTACCAATATTTCAAAACTATTTCATGTAGTATCACGATATGTGATTTGGCCTTCAATTCTCAGAATTTCGCATAATATTACATTTTTAAGCAAATTTCTTGCATTTTGTTTTGTACTAAAAATCATCTAATTTAGCAATAATTTGACGTTTATCATCCCCTATTTTATTTATGGGATTTAAACAAAATATCATCGAATTAGGCAATATTTTGCCGTTTTTCCACGTTTTTGTGAATTTTTAGTTTATTGGTATTAATTCAATAAATATACGATTAAAATGATGCAAACACATAATTGATTAGAAAATAACCTTAAATACTTCATTTTCAATCATCTATTTTTTTCTCGTTAAAAAACTGAGTAAGATATTGAAAAGGGGAGAAGTTTGGTTTTTATTTCTTATATCGACGTTTCAACCGGAATAGAGCGGTTTACGTGTACATCTTCCATCGGTAATATAAACGGAAAATCAGGAACATTTTAGTTAATTTTAATGAAAACACATTGGTTTTTATCATTTGTATTGGAAAAAACATTGTCATATGTCATTTCTTGGATTTAAATAATACGAAACCTCGCTTTATGATTCGAAGTTAACATCCTCAAATTTGGTATAATAGTGACTTTTTTCACGTTTTTCATGTTGTTTGATAATACGTATATATATTCATTTTTACCAATATTTCGATACTATTTCATGTAGTATCACGATATGTGATTTGGCCTTCAATTCTCAGAATTTCGCATAATATTACATTTTTAAGCAAATTTCTTGCATTTTGTTTTGTACTAAAAATCATCGAATTTAGCAATATTTTGACGTTTATCATCCACTTTTCTTTTAAGTGATTTAAACAAAATATCATCGAATTAGGCAATATTTTGCCGTTTTTCCACGTTTTTGTGAATTTTTAGTGTATTGGTATTAATTCATTAAATATACGATACAAATGATGCATACACAATAATTAATTAGATAATAACCTTAAATACTTCATTTTCAATCATCTATTTATTTCTCGTTAAAATACTGAGTAAGATATTGTAAAGGGGAGAAGTTCGGTTTTTATTGCATATATCGACTTTTCAGCCGGAATAGAGCGGTTTTACGTGTACATCTTTCATCGGTAATATAAACGAAAAATCAGGAACATTTTAGTTAATTCTAATGAAAAATCATTGATTTTTATCGCTTGTATTGGAAACAACATTGTCATATGTCTTTTCTTGGATCTAAACAATACGAAACCTCGCTTTATGATTCGTAGTTAAAATCCTCAAATTTGGTATAATAGTGACTTTTTTCACGTTTTTCATGTAGTTTGATATTACGTAAATATGTTCATTTTTACCAATACTTCGATACTATTTCATGCTGTATCACGATATGTGATTTGGCCTTCAAATCTCAGAATTTCGCATAATATTGCATTTTAAGCAAGTTTTCTTGCATTTTGTTTCGTACTAAAAATTATCGAATTTAGCAATATTTTGACGTTATCATCCCCTTTCCCTTTATGTAATTTAAACAAAATATTATCGAATTAGGCAATATTTTGCCGTTTTTCCACGTTTTGTGAATTTACAGTTTATTGGTATTAATTCATTAAATAAATGATAAAAATGATGCAAACACATAATTATTTTGAAAAAAAACTTAAATACTTCATTTTCAATCATCTATTTGTTTCTCGCAAAATACTGAGTAAGATATTGAAAAGGGGAGAAGTTTGGTTTTTATTGCATATATCGACGTTTCAGCCGGAATAGAGCGGTTTTACGTGTACATCTTCCATCGGTAATATAAACCGAAAATCAGGAACATTTTAGGTAATTCTAATGAAAACACATTGGTTTTTATCATTTGAATTGAAAACAACATTGTCATTTGTCTTTTCTTGGATCTAAATAATACGAAACCTCGCTTTATAATTCGAAGTTAACATCCTCAAATTTGGTATAATAGTGACTTTTTTCACGTTTTTCATGTTGTTTGATATAACGTATATATATATTCATTTTTACCAATATTTCGATACTATTTCATGTAGTATCACGATATGTGATTTGGCCTTCAATTCTCAGAATTTCGCATAATATTACATTTTTTAACAAATTTCTTGCATTTTGTTTTGTACTAAAAACCATCGAATTTAGCAATATTTTGACGTTTATCATCCCCTATTTTCTTTATGTGATTTAAACAAAATATCATCGAATTAGGCAATATTTTGCCGTTTTTCCACGTTTTTGTGAATTTTTAGTTTATTGGTATTAATTCAATAAATATACGATTAAAATGATGCAAACACATAATTGATTAGAAAATAACCTTAAATACTTCATTTTCAATCATCTATTTGTTTCTCGTTAAAATACTGAGTAAGATATTGAAAAGGGGAGAAGTTTGGTTTTTATTTCTTATATCGACGTTTCAGCCGGAATAGAGCAGTTTTACGTGTACATCTTTCATCGGTAATATAATCGAAAAATCAGGAACATTTTAGTTAATTCTAATGAAAACACATTGATTTTTATCGCTTGTATTGGAAACAACATTGTCATATGTCTTTTCTTGGATCTAAATAATACGAAACCTCGCTTTATAATTCGAAGTTAACATCCTCAAATTTGGTATAATAGTGACTGTTTTCACGTTTTTCATGTTGTTTGATATAACGTATATATATATTAATTTTTACCAATATTTCGATACTATTTCCTGTAGAATCACGATATGTGATTTGGCCTTCAATTCTCAGAATTTCGCATAATATTACATTTTTAAGCAAATTTCTTGCATTTTGTTTTGTACTAAAAACCATCGAATTTAGCAATATTTTGACGTTTATCATCCCCTATTTTCTTTATGTGATTTAAACAAAATATCATCGAATTAGGCAATATTTTGCCGTTTTTCCACGTTTTTGTGAATTTTTAGTTTATTGGTATTAATTCAATAAATATACAATTAAAATGATGCAAACACATAATTGATTAGAAAATAACCTTAAATACTTCATTTTCAATCATCTATTTGTTTCTCGTTAAAATACTGAGTAAGATATTGAAAAGGGGAGAAGTTTGGTTTTTATTTCTTATATCGACGTTTCAGCCGGAATAGAGCGGTTTTACGTGTACATCTTTCATCGGTAATATAAACGAAAAATCAGGAACATTTTAGTTAATTCTAATGAAAACACATTGATTTTTATCGCTTGTATTGGAAACAACATATGTCTTTTCTTGGATCTAAATAATACGAAACCTCGCTTTATAATTCGAAGTTAACATCCTCAAATTTGGTATAATAGTGACTTTTTTCACGTTTTTCATGTTGTTTGATATAACGTATATATATATATTCATTTTTACCAATATTTCGATACTATTTCATGTAGTATCACGATATGTGATTTGGCCTTCAATTCTCAGAATTTCGCATAATATTACATTTTTAAGCAAATTTCTTGCATTTTGTTTTGTACTAAAAATCATCGAATTTAGCAATATTTTGACGTTTATCATCCACTTTTCTTTTAAGTGATTTAAACAAAATATCATCGAATTAGGCAATATTTTGCCGTTTTTCCACGTTTTTGTGAATTTTTAGTTTATTGGTATTAATTCAATAAATATACGATTAAAATGATGCAAACACATAATTGATTAGAAAATAACCTTAAATACTTCATTTTCAATCATCTATTTGTTTCTCGTTAAAATACTGAGTAAGATATTGAAAAGGGGAGAAGTTTGGTTTTTATTTCTTATATCGACATTTCAGCCGGAATAGAGCGGTTTTACGTGTACATCTTTCATCGGTAATATAAACGAAAAATCAGGAACATTTTAGTTAATTCTAATGAAAATACATTGATTTTTATCGCTTGTATTGGAAACAACATTGTCATATGTCTTTTCTTGGATCTAAATAATACGAAACCTCGCTTTATAATTCGAAGTTAACATCCTCAAATTTGGTATAATAGTGACTTTTTTCACGTTTTTCATGTTGTTTGATATAACGTATATATATATTAATTTTTACCAATATTTCGATACTATTTCATGTAGTATCACGATATGTGATTTGGCCTTCAATTCTCAGAATTTCGCATAATATTACATTTTTAAGCAAATTTCTTGCATTTTGTTTTGTACTAAAAATCATCGAATTTAGCAATATTTTGACGTTTATCATCCACTTTTCTTTTAAGTGATTTAAACAAAATATCATCGAATTAGGCAATATTTTGCCGTTTTTCCACGTTTTTGTGAATTTTTAGTGTATTGGTATTAATTCAATAAATATACGATTAAAATGATGCAAACACATAATTGATTAGAAAATAACCTTAAATACTTCATTTTCAATCATCTATTTGTTTCTCGTTAAAATACTGAGTAAGATATTGAAAAGGGGAGAAGTTTGGTTTTTATTTCTTATATCGACGTTTCAGCCGGAATAGAGCGGTTTTACGTGTACATCTTTCATCGGTAATATAAACGAAAAATCAGGAACATTTTAGTTAATTCTAATGAAAATACATTGATTTTTATCGCTTGTATTGGAAACAACATTGTCATATGTCTTTTCTTGGATCTAAATAATACGAAACCTCGCTTTATAATTCGAAGTTAACATCCTCAAATTTGGTATAATAGTGACTTTTTTCACGTTTTTCATGTAGTTTGATATTACGTAAATATGTTCATTTTTACCAATACTTCGATACTATTTCATGCTGTATCACGATATGTGATTTGGCCTTCAAATCTCAGAATTTCGCATAATATTGCATTTTAAGCAAGTTTTCTTGCATTTTGTTTCGTACTAAAAATTATCGAATTTAGCAATATTTTGACGTTATCATCCCCTTTCCCTTTATGTAATTTAAACAAAATATTATCGAATTAGGCAATATTTTGCCGTTTTTCCACGTTTTGTGAATTTACAGTTTATTGGTATTAATTCATTAAATAAATGATAAAAATGATGCAAACACATAATTATTTTGAAAAAAAACTTAAATACTTCATTTTCAATCATCTATTTGTTTCTCGCAAAATACTGAGTAAGATATTGAAAAGGGGAGAAGTTTGGTTTTTATTGCATATATCGACGTTTCAGCCGGAATAGAGCGGTTTTACGTGTACATCTTCCATCGTTAATATAAACGGAAAATCAGGAACATTTTAGGTAATTCTAATGAAAACACATTGGTTTTTATCATTTGTATTGAAAACAACATTGTCATTTGTTTTTTCTTGGATCTAAATAATACGAAACCTCGCTTTATAATTCGAAGTTACCATCCTCAAATTTGGTATAATAGTGACTTTTTTCACGTTTTTCATGTTGTTTGATATTACGTATATATATTCATTTTACCAATATTTCAAAACTATTTCATGTAGTATCACGATATGTGATTTGGCCTTCAATTCTCAGAATTTCGCATAATATTACATTTTTAAGCAAATTTCTTGCATTTTGTTTTGTACTAAAAATCATCTAATTTAGCAATAATTTGACGTTTATCATCCCCTATTTTATTTATGGGATTTAAACAAAATATCATCGAATTAGGCAATATTTTGCCGTTTTTCCACGTTTTTGTGAATTTTTAGTTTATTGGTATTAATTCAATAAATATACGATTAAAATGATGCAAACACATAATTGATTAGAAAATAACCTTAAATACTTCATTTTCAATCATCTATTTTTTTCTCGTTAAAAAACTGAGTAAGATATTGAAAAGGGGAGAAGTTTGGTTTTTATTTCTTATATCGACGTTTCAACCGGAATAGAGCGGTTTACGTGTACATCTTCCATCGGTAATATAAACGGAAAATCAGGAACATTTTAGTTAATTTTAATGAAAACACATTGGTTTTTATCATTTGTATTGGAAAAAACATTGTCATATGTCATTTCTTGGAGTTAAATAATACGAAACCTCGCTTTATGATTCGAAGTTAACATCCTCAAATTTGGTATAATAGTGACTTTTTTCACGTTTTTCATGTTGTTTGATAATACGTATATATATTCATTTTTACCAATATTTCGATACTATTTCATGTAGTATCACGATATGTGATTTGGCCTTCAATTCTCAGAATTTCGCATAATATTACATTTTTAAGCAAATTTCTTGCATTTTGTTTTGTACTAAAAATCATCGAATTTAGCAATATTTTGACGTTTATCATCCACTTTTCTTTTAAGTGATTTAAACAAAATATCATCGAATTAGGCAATATTTTGCCGTTTTTCCACGTTTTTGTGAATTTTTAGTGTATTGGTATTAATTCATTAAATATACGATACAAATGATGCATACACAATAATTAATTAGATAATAACCTTAAATACTTCATTTTCAATCATCTATTTATTTCTCGTTAAAATACTGAGTAAGATATTGTAAAGGGGAGAAGTTCGGTTTTTATTGCATATATCGACTTTTCAGCCGGAATAGAGCGGTTTTACGTGTACATCTTTCATCGGTAATATAAACGAAAAATCAGGAACATTTTAGTTAATTCTAATGAAAAATCATTGATTTTTATCGCTTGTATTGGAAACAACATTGTCATATGTCTTTTCTTGGATCTAAACAATACGAAACCTCGCTTTATGATTCGTAGTTAAAATCCTCAAATTTGGTATAATAGTGACTTTTTTCACGTTTTTCATGTAGTTTGATATTACGTAAATATGTTCATTTTTACCAATACTTCGATACTATTTCATGCTGTATCACGATATGTGATTTGGCCTTCAAATCTCAGAATTTCGCATAATATTGCATTTTAAGCAAGTTTTCTTGCATTTTGTTTCGTACTAAAAATTATCGAATTTAGCAATATTTTGACGTTATCATCCCCTTTCCCTTTATGTAATTTAAACAAAATATTATCGAATTAGGCAATATTTTGCCGTTTTTCCACGTTTTGTGAATTTACAGTTTATTGGTATTAATTCATTAAATAAATGATAAAAATGATGCAAACACATAATTATTTTGAAAAAAAACTTAAATACTTCATTTTCAATCATCTATTTGTTTCTCGCAAAATACTGAGTAAGATATTGAAAAGGGGAGAAGTTTGGTTTTTATTGCATATATCGACGTTTCAGCCGGAATAGAGCGGTTTTACGTGTACATCTTCCATCGGTAATATAAACCGAAAATCAGGAACATTTTAGGTAATTCTAATGAAAACACATTGGTTTTTATCATTTGAATTGAAAACAACATTGTCATTTGTCTTTTCTTGGATCTAAATAATACGAAACCTCGCTTTATAATTCGAAGTTAACATCCTCAAATTTGGTATAATAGTGACTTTTTTCACGTTTTTCATGTTGTTTGATATAACGTATATATATATTCATTTTTACCAATATTTCGATACTATTTCATGTAGTATCACGATATGTGATTTGGCCTTCAATTCTCAGAATTTCGCATAATATTACATTTTTTAACAAATTTCTTGCATTTTGTTTTGTACTAAAAACCATCGAATTTAGCAATATTTTGACGGTTATCATCCCCTATTTTCTTTATGTGATTTAAACAAAATATCATCGAATTAGGCAATATTTTGCCGTTTTTCCACGTTTTTGTGAATTTTTAGTTTATTGGTATTAATTCAATAAATATACGATTAAAATGATGCAAACACATAATTGATTAGAAAATAACCTTAAATACTTCATTTTCAATCATCTATTTGTTTCTCGTTAAAATACTGAGTAAGATATTGAAAAGGGGAGAAGTTTGGTTTTTATTTCTTATATCGACGTTTCAGCCGGAATAGAGCAGTTTTACGTGTACATCTTTCATCGGTAATATAATCGAAAAATCAGGAACATTTTAGTTAATTCTAATGAAAACACATTGATTTTTATCGCTTGTATTGGAAACAACATTGTCATATGTCTTTTCTTGGATCTAAATAATACGAAACCTCGCTTTATAATTCGAAGTTAACATCCTCAAATTTGGTATAATAGTGACTGTTTTCACGTTTTTCATGTTGTTTGATATAACGTATATATATATTAATTTTTACCAATATTTCGATACTATTTCATGTAGTATCACGATATGTGATTTGGCCTTCAATTCTCAGAATTTCGCATAATATTACATTTTAAGCAAATTTCTTGCATTTTGTTTTGTACTAAAAATCATCGAATTTAGCAATATTTTGACGTTTATCATCCACTTTTCTTTTAAGTGATTTAAACAAAATATCATCGAATTAGGCAATATTTTGCCGTTTTTCCACGTTTTTGTGAATTTTTAGTTTATTGGTATTAATTCAATAAATATACGATTAAAATGATGCAAACACATAATTGATTAGAAAATAACCTTAAATACTTCATTTTCAATCATCTATTTGTTTCTCGTTAAAATACTGAGTAAGATATTGAAAAGGGGAGAAGTTTGGTTTTTATTTCTTATATCGACGTTTCAGCCGGAATAGAGCGGTTTTACGTGTACATCTTTCATCGGTAATATAAACGAAAAATCAGGAACATTTTAGTTAATTCTAATGAAAATACATTGATTTTTATCGCTTGTATTGGAAACAACATTGTCATATGTCTTTTCTTGGATCTAAATAATACGAAACCTCGCTTTATAATTCGAAGTTAACATCCTCAAATTTGGTATAATAGTGACTTTTTTCACGTTTTTCATGTAGTTAGATATTACGTAAATATGTTCATTTTTACCAATACTTCGATACTATTTCATGCTGTATCACGATATGTGATTTGGCCTTCAAATCTCAGAATTTCGCATAATATTGCATTTTAAGCAAGTTTTCTTGCATTTTGTTTCGTACTAAAAATTATCGAATTTAGCAATATTTTGACGTTATCATCCCCTTTCCCTTTATGTAATTTAAACAAAATATTATCGAATTAGGCAATATTTTGCCGTTTTTCCACGTTTTGTGAATTTACAGTTTATTGCTATTAATTCATTAAATAAATGATAAAAATGATGCAAACACATAATTATTTTGAAAAAAAACTTAAATACTTCATTTTCAATCATCTATTTGTTTCTCGCAAAATACTGAGTAAGATATTGAAAAGGGGAGAAGTTTGGTTTTTATTGCATATATCGACGTTTCAGCCGGAATGGAGCGGTTTTACGTGTACATCTTCCATCGTTAATATAAACGGAAAATCAGGAACATTTTAGGTAATTCTAATGAAAACACATTGGTTTTTATCATTTGTATTGAAAACAACATTGTCATTTGTCTTTTCTTGGATCTAAATAATACGAAACCTCGCTTTATGATTCGAAGTTAACATCCTCAAATTTGGTATAATAGTGACTTTTTTCACGTTTTTCATGTTGTTTGATATTACGTATATATATTCATTTTTACCAATATTTCGATACTATTTCATGTAGTATCACGATATGTGATTTGGCCTTCAATTCTCAGAATTTCGCATAATATTACATTTTAAGCAAATTTCTTGCATTTTGTTTTGTACTAAAAATCATCGAATTTAGCAATATTTTGACGTTTATCATCCACTTTTCTTTTAAGTGATTTAAACAAAATATCAACGAATTAGGCAATATTTTGCCGTTTTTCCACGTTTTTGTGAATTTTTAGTTTATTGGTATTAATTCATTAAATATACGATACAAATGATGCATACACATAATTAATTAGATAATAACCTTAAATACTTCATTTTCAATCATCTATTTGTTTCTCGTTAAAATACTGAGTAAGATATTGTAAAGGGGAGAAGTTCGGTTTTTATTGCATATATCGACTTTTCAGCCGGAATAGAGCGGTTTTACGTGTACATCTTTCATCGGTAATATAAACGAAAAATCAGGAACATTTTAGTTAATTCTAATGAAAACACATTGATTTTTATCGCTTGTATTGGAAACAACATTGTCATATGTCTTTTCTTGGATCTAAACAATACGAAACCTCGCTTTATGATTCATAGTTAAAATCCTCAAATTTGGTATAATAGTGATTTTTTCACGTTTTTCATGTAGTTTGATATTACGTAAATATGTTCATTTTTACCAATACTTCGATACTATTTCATGCTGTATCACGATATGTGATTTGGCCTTCAAATCTCAGAATTTCGCATAATATTGCCTTTTAAGCAAGTTTTCTTGCATTTTGTTTCGTACTAAAAATTATCGAATTTAGCAATATTTTGACGTTATCATCTTCTTTTCCTTTATGTGATTTAAACAAAATATTATCGAATTAGGCAATATTTTGCCGTTTTTCCACGTTTTGTGAATTTACAGTTTATTGGTATTAATTCATTAAATAAATGATAAAAATGATGCAAACACATAATTATTTTGAAAAAACCTTAAATACTTCATTTTCAATCATCTATTTGTTTCTCGCAAAATACTGAGTAAGATATTGAAAAGGGGAGAAGTTTGGTTTTTATTGCATATATCGACGTTTCAGCCGGAATAGAGCGGTTTTACGTGTACATCTTCCATCGGTAATATAAACCGAAAATCAGGAACATTTTAGGTAATTCTAATGAAAACACATTGGTTTTTATCATTTGAATTGAAAACAACATTGTCATTTGTCTTTTCTTGGATCTAAATAATACGAAACCTCGCTTTATAATTCGAAGTTAACATCCTCAAATTTGGTATAATAGTGACTTTTTTCACGTTTTTCATGTTGTTCGATATTACGTATATATATTCATTTTACAATATTTCAAAACTATTTCATGTAGTATCACGATATGTGATTTGGCCTTCAATTCTCAGAATTTCGCATAATATTACATTTTTAAGCAAATTTCTTGCATTTTGTTTTGTACTAAAAATCATCTAATTTAGCAATAATTTGACGTTTATCATCCCCTATTTTATTTATGGGATTTAAACAAAATATCATCGAATTAGGCAATATTTTGCCGTTTTTCCACGTTTTTGTGAATTTTTAGTTTATTGGTATTAATTCAATAAATATACGATTAAAATGATGCAAACACATAATTGATTAGAAAATAACCTTAAATACTTCATTTTCAATCATCTATTTTTTTCTCGTTAAAATACTGAGTAAGATATTGAAAAGGGGAGAAGTTTGGTTTTTATTTCTTATATCGACGTTTCAACCGGAATAGAGCGGTTTACGTGTACATCTTCCATCGGTAATATAAACGGAAAATCAGGAACATTTTAGTTAATTTTAATGAAAACACATTGGTTTTTATCATTTGTATTGGAAAAAACATTGTCATATGTCATTTCTTGGATTTAAATAGTACGAAACCTCGCTTTATGATTCGAAGTTAACATCCTCAAATTTGGTATAATAGTGACTTTTTTCACGTTTTTCATGTTGTTTGATAATACGTATATATATTCATTTTTACCAATATTTCGATACTATTTCATGTAGTATCACGATATGTGATTTGGCCTTCAATTCTCAGAGTTTCGCATAATATTACATTTTTAAGCAAATTTCTTGCATTTTGTTTTGTACTAAAAATCATCGAATTTAGCAATATTTTGACGTTTATCATCCACTTTTCTTTTAAGTGATTTAAACAAAATATCATCGAATTAGGCAATATTTTGCCGTTTTTCCACGTTTTTGTGAATTTTTAGTGTATTGGTATTAATTCATTAAATATACGATACAAATGATGCATACACATAATTAATTAGATAATAACCTTAAATACTTCATTTTCAATCATCTATTTATTTCTCGTTAAAATACTGAGTAAGATATTGTAAAGGGGAGAAGTTCGGTTTTTATTGCATATATCGACTTTTCAGCCGGAATAGAGCGGTTTTACGTGTACATCTTTCATCGGTAATATAAACGAAAAATCAGGAACATTTTAGTTAATTCTAATGAAAACACATTGATTTTTATCGCTTGTATTGGAAACAACATTGTCATATGTCTTTTCTTGGATCTAAACAATACGAAACCTCGCTTTCTGATTCGTAGTTAAAATCCTCAAATTTGGTATAATAGTGACTTTTTTCACGTTTTTCATGTAGTTTGATAATACGTAAATATGTTCATTTTTACCAATACTTCGATACCATTTCATGCTGTATCACGATATGTGATTTGGCCTTCAAATCTCAGAATTTCGCATAATATTGCATTTTAAGCAAGTTTTCTTGCATTTTGTTTCGTACTAAAAATTATCGAATTTAGCAATATTTTGACGTTTATCATCCACTTTTCTTTTAAGTGATTTAAACAAAATATCATCGAATTAGGCAATATTTTGCCGTTTTTCCACGTTTTTGTGAATTTTTAGTTTATTGGTATTAATTCAATAAATATACGATAAAAATGATGCAAACACATAATTGATTAGAAAATAAACTTAAATACTTCATTTTCAATCATCTATTTGTTTCTCGTTAAAATACTGAGTAAGATATTGAAAAGGGGAGAAGTTTGGTTTTTATTTCTTATATCGACGTTTCAGCCGGTATAGAGCGGTTTACGTGTACATCTTCCATCGGTAATATAAACGGAAAATCAGGAACATTTTAGTTAATTTTAATGAAAACACATTGGTTTTTATCATTTGTATTGGAAAAAACATTGTCATATGTCATTTCTTGGATTTAAATAATACGAAACCTCGCTTTATGATTCGAAGTTAACATCCTCAAATTTGGTATAATAGTGACTTTTTTCACGTTTTTCATGTTGTTTGATATTACGTATATATATTCATTTTTACCAATATTTCGATACTATTTCATGTAGTATCACGATATGTGATTTGGCCTTCAATTCTCAGAATTTCGCATAATATTACATTTTTAAGCAAATTTCTTGCATTTTGTTTTGTACTAAAAATCATCGAATTTAGCAATATTTTGACGATTATCATCCACTTTTCTTTTAAGTGATTTAAACAAAATATCATCGAATTAGGCAATATTTTGCCGTTTTTCCACGTTTTTGTGAATTTTTAGTGTATTGGTATTAATTCATTAAATATACGATACAAATGATGCATACACATAATTAATTAGATAATATCCTTAAATACTTCATTTTAAATCATCTATTTGTTTCTCGTTAAAATACTGAGTAAGATATTGTAAAGGGGAGAAGTTCGGTTTTTATTGCATATATCGACTTTTCAGCCGGAATAGAGCGGTTTTACGTGTACATCTTTCATCGGTAATATAAACGAAAAATCAGGAACGTTTTAGTTAATTCTAATGAAAACACATTGATTTTTATCGCTTGTATTGGAAACAACATTGTCATATGTCTTTTCTTGGATCTAAACAATACGAAACCTCGCTTTATGATTCGTAGTTAAAATCCTCAAATTTGGTATAATAGTGACTTTTTTCACGTTTTTCATGTAGTTTGATATTACGTAAATATGTTCATTTTTACCAATACTTCGATACTATTTCATGCTGTATCACGATATGTGATTTGGCCTTCAAATCTCAGAATTTCGCATAATATTGCATTTTAAGCAAGTTTTCTTGCATTTTGTTTCGTACTAAAAATTATCGAATTTAGCAATATTTTGACGTTATCATCTTCTTTTCCTTTATGTGATTTAAACAAAATATTATCGAATTAGGCAATATTTTGCCGTTTTTCCACGTTTTGTGAATTTACAGTTTATTGGTATTAATTCATTAAATAAATGATAAAAATGATGCAAACACATAATTATTTTGAAAAAAAACTTAAATACTTCATTTTCAATCATCTATTTGTTTCTCGCAAAATACTGAGTAAGATATTGAAAAGGGGAGAAGTTTGGTTTTTATTGCATATATCGACGTTTCAGCCGGAATACAGCGGTTTTACGTGTACATCTTCCATCGGTAATATAAACCGAAAATCAGGAACATTTTAGGTAATTCTAATGAAAACACATTGGTTTTTATCATTTGTATTGAAAACAACATTGTCATTTGTCTTTTCTTGGATCTAAATAATACGAAACCTCGCTTTATAATTCGAAGTTAACATCCTCAAATTTGGTATAATAGTGACTTTTTTCACGTTTTTCATGTTGTTTGATATAACGTATATATATATTCATTTTTACCAATATTTCGATACTATTTCATGTAGTATCACGATATGTGATTTGGCCTTCAATTCTCAGAATTTCGCATAATATTACATTTTTAAGCAAATTTCTTGCATTTTGTTTTGTACTAAAAATCATCTAATTTAGCAATAATTTGACGTTTATCATCCCCTATTTTATTTATGGGATTTAAACAAAATATCATCGAATTAGGCAATATTTTGCCGTTTTTCCACGTTTTTGTGAATTTTTAGTTTATTGGTATTAATTCAATAAATATACGATAAAAATGATGCAAACACATAATTGATTAGAAAATAACCTTAAATACTTCATTTTCAATCATCTATTTTTTTCTCGTTAAAATACTGAGTAAGATATTGAAAAGGGGAGAAGTTTGGTTTTTATTTCTTATATCGACGTTTCAACCGGAATAGAGCGGTTTACGTGTACATCTTCCATCGGTAATATAAACGGAAAATCAGGAACATTTTAGTTAATTTTAATGAAAACACATTGGTTTTTATCATTTGTATTCGAAAAAAACATTGTCATATGTCATTTCTTGGATTTAAATAATACGAAACCTCGCTTTATGATTCGAAGTTAACATCCTCAAATTTGGTATAATAGTGACTTTTTTCACGTTTTTCATGTTGTTTGATAATACGTATATATATTCATTTTACCAATATTTCGATACTATTTCATGTAGTATCACGATATGTGATTTGGCCTTCAATTCTCAGAATTTCGCATAATATTACATTTTTAAGCAAATTTCTTTCATTTTGTTTTGTACTAAAAATCATCGAATTTAGCAATATTTTGACGTTTATCATCCACTTTTCTTTTAAGTGATTTAAACAAAATATCATCGAATTAGGCAATATTTTGCCGTTTTTCCACGTTTTTGTGAATTTTTAGTGTATTGGTATTAATTCATTAAATATACGATACAAATGATGCATACACATAATTAATTAGATAATAA
The DNA here is from genome assembly GCF_040958095.1 of Procambarus clarkii. Classification (NCBI taxonomy): domain Eukaryota; kingdom Metazoa; phylum Arthropoda; class Malacostraca; order Decapoda; family Cambaridae; genus Procambarus; species Procambarus clarkii. The sequence continues at coordinate 34,139,027 of NC_091204.1, read as the reverse complement.
CCTTAAATACTTCATTTTCAATCATCTATTTGTTTCTCGTTAAAATACTGAGTAAGATATTGTAAAGGGGAGAAGTTCGGTTTTTATTGCATACATCGACTTTTCAGCCGGAATAGAGCGGTTTTACGTGTACATCTTTCATCGGTAATATAAACGAAAAATCAGGAACATTTTAGTTAATTCTAATGAAAACACATTGATTTTTATCGCTTGTATTGGAAACAACATTGTCATATGTCTTTTCTTGGATCTAAACAATACGAAACCTCGCTTTATGATTCGTAGTTAAAATCCTCAAATTTGGTATAATAGTGACTTTTTTCACGTTTTTCATGTAGTTTGATATTACGTAAATATGTTCATTTTTACCAATACTTCGATACTATTTCATGCTGTATCACGATATGTGATTTGGCCTTCAAATCTCAGAATTTCGCATAATATTGCATTTTAAGCAAGTTTTCTTGCATTTTGTTTCGTACTAAAAATTATCGAATTTAGCAATATTTTGACGTTATCATCCCCTTTCCCTTTATGTAATTTAAACAAAATATTATCGAATTAGGCAATATTTTGCCGTTTTTCCACGTTTTGTGAATTTACAGTTTATTGGTATTAATTCATTAAATAAATGATAAAAATGATGCAAACACATAATTATTTTGAAAAAAAACTTAAATACTTCATTTTCAATCATCTATTTGTTTCTCGCAAAATACTGAGTAAGATATTGAAAAGGGGAGAAGTTTGGTTTTTATTGCATATATCGACGTTTCAGCCGGAATAGAGCGGTTTTACGTGTACATCTTCTTTCGGTAATATAAACCGAAAATCAGGAACATTTTAGGTAATTCTAATGAAAACACATTGGTTTTTATCATTTGAATTGAAAACAACATTGTCATTTGTCTTTTCTTGGATCTAAATAATACGAAACCTCGCTTTATAATTCGAAGTTAACATCCTCAAATTTGGTATAATAGTGACTTTTTTCACGTTTTTCATGTTGTTTGATATAACGTATATATATATTCATTTTTACCAATATTTCGATACTATTTCATGTAGTATCACGATATGTGATTTGGCCTTCAATTCTCAGAATTTCGCATAATATTACATTTTTAAGCAAATTTCTTGCATTTTGTTTTGTACTAAAAACCATCGAATTTAGCAATATTTTGACGTTTATCATCCCCTATTTTCTTTATGTGATTTAAACAAAATATCATCGAATTAGGCAATATTTTGCCGTTTTTCCACGTTTTTGTGAATTTTTAGTTTATTGGTATTAATTCAATAAATATACGATTAAAATGATGCAAACACATAATTGATTAGAAAATAACCTTAAATACTTCATTTTCAATCATCTATTTGTTTCTCGTTAAAATACTGAGTAAGATATTGAAAAGGGGAGAAGTTTGGTTTGTATTTCTTATATCGACGTTTCAGCCGGAATAGAGCGGTTTTACGTGTACATCTTTCATCGGTAATATAAACGAAAAATCAGGAACATTTTAGTTAATTCTAATGAAAACACATTGATTTTTATCGCTTGTATTGGAAACAACATTGTCATATGTCTTTTCTTGGATCTAAATAATACGAAACCTCGCTTTATAATTCGAAGTTAACATCCTCAAATTTGGTATAATAGTGACTTTTTTCACCTTTTTCATGTTGTTTGAGATAACGTATATATATATTCATTTTTACCAATATTTCGATACTATTTCATGTAGTATCACGATATGTGATTTGGCCTTCAATTCTCAGAATTTCGCATAATATTACATTTTTAAGCAAATTTCTTGCATTTTGTTTTGTACTAAAAATCATCGAATTTAGCAATATTTTGACGTTTATCATCCACTTTTCTTTTAAGTTATTTAAACAAAATATCATCGAATTAGGCAATATTTTGCCGTTTTTCCACGTTTTTGTGAATTTTTAGTGTATTGGTATTAATTCATTAAATATACGATACAAATGATGCATACACATAATTAATTTAGATAATAACCTTAAATACTTCATTTTCAATCATCTATTTGTTTCTCGTTAAAATACTGAGTAAGATATTGTAAAGGGGAGAAGTTCGGTTTTTATTGCATATATCGACTTTTCAGCCGGAATAGAGCGGTTTTACGTGTACATCTTTCATCGGTAATATAAACGAAAAATCAGGAACATTTTAGTTAATTCTAATGAAAACACATTGATTTTTATCGCTTGTATTGGAAACAACATTGTCATATGTCTTTTCTTGGATCTAAACAATACGAAACCTCGCTTTATGATTCGTAGTTAAAATCCTCAAATTTGGTATAATAGTGACTTTTTTCACGTTTTTCATGTAGTTTGATATTACGTAAATATGTTCATTTTTACCAATACTTCGATACTATTTCATGCTGTATCACGATATGTGATTTGGCCTTCAAATCTCAGAATTTCGCATAATATTGCATTTTAAGCAAGTTTTCTTGCATTTTGTTTCGTACTAAAAATTATCGAGTTTAGCAATATTTTGACGTTATCATCCCCTTTCCCTTTATGTAATTTAAACAAAATATTATCGAATTAGGCAATATTTTGCCGTTTTTCCACGTTTTGTGAATTTACAGTTTATTGGTATTAATTCATTAAATAAATGATAAAAATGATGCAAACACATAATTATTTTGAAAAAAAACTTAAATACTTCATTTTCAATCATCTATTTGTTTCTCGCAAAATACTGAGTAAGATATTGAAAAGGGGAGAAGTTTGGTTTTTATTGCAAATATCGACGTTTCAGCCGGAATAGAGCGGTTTTACGTGTACATCTTCCATCGGTAATATAAACCGAAAATCAGGAACATTTTAGGTAATTCTAATGAAAACACATTGGTTTTTATCATTTGAATTGAAAACAACATTGTCATTTGTCTTTTCTTGGATCTAAATAATACGAAACCTCGCTTTATAATTCAAAGTTAACATCCTCAAATTTGGTATAATAGTGACTTTTTTCACGTTTTTCATGTTGTTTGGTATAACGTATATATATATTCATTTTTACCAATATTTCGATACTATTTCATGTAGTATCACGATATGTGATTTGGCCTTCAATTCTCAGAATTTCGCATAATATTACATTTTTAAGCAAATTTCTTGCATTTTGTTTTGTACTAAAAACCATCGAATTTAGCAATATTTTGATGTTTATCATCCCCTATTTTCTTTATGTGATTTAAACAAAATATCATCGAATTAGGCAATATTTTGCCGTTTTTCCACGTTTTTGTGAATTTTTAGTTTATTGGTATTAATTCAATAAATATACGATAAAAATGATGCAAACACATAATTGATTAGAAAATAACCTTAAATACTTCATTTTGAATCATCTATTTGTTTCTCGTTAAAATACTGAGTAAGATATTGAAAAGGGGAGAAGTTTGGTTTTTATTTCTTATATCGACGTTTCAGCCGGAATAGAGCGGTTTACGTGTACATCTTCCATCGGTAATATAAACGGAAAATCAGGAACATTTTAGTTAATTTTAATGAAAACACATTGGTTTTTATCATTTATATTGGAAAAAACATTGTCATATGTCATTTCTTGGATTTAAATAATACGAAACCTCGCTTTATGATTCGAAGTTAACATCCTCAAATTTGGTATAATAGTGACTTTTTTCACGTTTTTCATGTTGTTTGATATTACGTATATATATTCATTTTTACCAATATTTCGATACTATTTCATGTAGTATCACGATATGTGATTTGGCCTTCAATTCTCAGAATTTCGCATAATATTACATTTTTAAGCAAATTTCTTTCATTTTGTTTTGTACTAAAAATCATCGAATTTAGCAATATTTTGACGTTCATCATCCACTTTTCTTTTAAGTGATTTAAACAAAATATCATCGAATTAGGCAATATTTTGCCGTTTTTCCACGTTTTTGTGAATTTTTAGTGTATTGGTATTAATTCATTAAATATACGATACAAATGATGCATACACATAATTAATTAGATAATAACCTTAAATACTTCATTTTGAATCATCTATTTGTTTCTCGTTAAAATACTGAGTAAGATATTGAAAAGGGGAGAAGTTTGGTTTTTATTTCTTATATCGACGTTTCAGCCGGAATAGAGCGGTTTACGTGTACATCTTCCATCGGTAATATAAACGGAAAATCAGGAACATTTTAGTTAATTTTAATGAAAACACATTGGTTTTTATCATTTATATTGGAAAAAACATTGTCATATGTCATTTCTTGGATTTAAATAATACGAAACCTCGCTTTATGATTCGAAGTTAACATCCTCAAATTTGGTATAATAGTGACCTTTTTCACGTTTTTCATGTTGTTTGATATTACGTATATATATTCATTTTTACCAATATTTCGATACTATTTCATGTAGTATCACGATATGTGATTTGGCCTTCAATTCTCAGAATTTCGCATAATATTACATTTTTAAGCAAATTTCTTTCATTTTGTTTTGTACTAAAAATCATCGAATTTAGCAATATTTTGACGTTTATCATCCACTTTTCTTTTAAGTGATTTAAACAAAATATCATCGAATTAGGCAATATTTTGCTGTTTTTCCACGTTTTTGTGAATTTTTAGTGTATTGGTATTAATTCATTAAATATACGATACAAATGATGCATACACATAATTAATTAGATAATAACCTTAAATACTTCATTTTCAATCATCTATTTGTTTCTCGTTAAAATACTGAGTAAGATATTGTAAAGGGGAGAAGTTCGGTTTTTATTGCATATATCGACTTTTCAGCCGGAATAGAGCGGTTTTACGTGTACATCTTTCATCGGTAATATAAACGAAAAATCAGGAACATTTTAGTTAATTCTAATGAAAACACATTGATTTTTATCGCTTGTATTGGAAACAACATTGTCATATGTCTTTTCTTGGATCTAAACAATACGAAACCTCGCTTTATGATTCGTAGTTAAAATCCTCAAATTTGGTATAATAGTGACTTTTTTCACGTTTTTCATGTAGTTTGATATTACGTAAATATGTTCATTTTTACCAATACTTCGATACTATTTTATGCTGTATCACGATATGTGATTTGGCCTTCAAATCCCAGAATTTCGCATAATATTGCATTTTAAGCAAGTTTTCTTGCATTTTGTTTCGTACTAAAAATTATCGAATTTAGCAATATTTTGACGTTATCATCCCCTTTCCCTTTATGTAATTTAAACAAAATATTATCGAATTAGGCAATATTTTGCCGTTTTTCCACGTTTTGTGAATTTACAGATTATTGGTATTAATTCATTAAATAAATGATAAAAATGATGCAAACACATAATTATTTTGAAAAAAAACTTAAATACTTCATTTTCAATCATCTATTTGTTTCTCGCAAAATACTGAGTAAGATATTGAAAAGGGGAGAAGTTTGGTTTTTATTGCATATATCGACGTTTCAGCCGGAATAGAGCGGTTTTACGTGTACATCTTCCATCGGTAATATAAACCGAAAATCAGGAACATTTTAGGTAATTCTAATGAAAACACATTGGTTTTTATCATTTGTATTGAAAACAACATTGTCATTTGTCTTTTCTTGGATCTAAATAATACGAAACCTCGCTTTATAATTCGAAGTTAACATCCTCAAATTTGGTATAATAGTGACTTTTTTCACGTTTTTCATGTTGTTTGATATTCCGTATATATATTCATTTTTACCAATATTTCGATACTATTTCATGTAGTATCACGATATGTGATTTGGCCTTCAATTCTCAGAATTTCGCATAATATTACATTTTTAAGCAAATTTCTTGCATTTTGTTTTGTACTAAAAATCATCGAATTTAGCAATATTTTGACGTTTATCATCCCCCTATTTTCTCTATGTGATTTAAACAAAATATCATCGAATTAGGCAATATTTTGCCGTTTTTCCACGTTTTTGTGAATTTTTAGTTTATTGGTATTAATTCAATAAATATACGATAAAAATGATGCAAACACATAATTGATTGGAAAATAACCTTAAATACTTCATTTTCAATCATCTATTTGTTTCTCGTTAAAATACTGAGTAAGATATTGAAAAGGGGAGAAGTTTGGTTTTTATTTCTTATATCGACGTTTCAGCCGGAATAGAGCGGTTTACGTGTACATCTTCCATCGGTAATATAAACGGAAAATCAGGAACATTTTAGTTAATTTTAATGAAAACACATTGGTTTTTATCATTTGTATTGGAAAAAACATTGTCATATGTCAATTCTTGGATTTAAATAATACGAAACCTCGCTTTATGATTCGAAGTTAACATCCTCAAATTTGGTATAATAGTGACTTTTCTCACGTTTTTCATGTTGTTTGATATTACGTATATATATTCATTTTTACCAATATTTCGATACTATTTCATGTAGTATCACGATATGTGATTTGGCCTTCAATTCTCAGAATTTCGCATAATATTACATTTTTAAGCAAATTTCTTGCATTTTGTTTTGTACTAAAAATCATCGAATTTAGCAATATTTTGACGTTTATCATCCACTTTTCTTTTAAGTAATTTAAACAAAATATCATCGAATTAGGCAATATTTTGCCGTTTTTCCACGTTTTTGTGAATTTTTAGTGTATTGGTATTAATTCATTAAATATACTATACAAATGATGCATACACATAATTAATTAGATAATATCCTTAAATACTTCATTTTCAATCATCTATTTGTTTCTCGTTAAAATACTGAGTAAGATATTGTAAATTGGAGAAGTTTGGTTTTTATTGCATATATCGACGATTCAGCCGGAATAGAGCGGTTTTACGTGTACATCTTCCATCGGTAATATGAACCGAAAATCAGGAACATTTTAGGTAATTCTAATGAAAACACATTGGTTTTTATCATTTGTATTGAAAACAACATTGTCATTTGTCTTTTCTTGGATCTAAATAATACGAAACCTCGCTTTATAATTCGAAGTTAACATCCTCAAATTTGGTATAATAGTGACTTTTTTCACGTTTTTCATGTTGTTTGATATTCCGTATATATATTCATTTTTACCAATATTTCGATACTATTTCATGTAGTATCACGATATGTGATTTGGCCTTCAATTCTCAGAATTTCGCATAATATTACATTTTTAAGCAAATTTCTTGCATTTTGTTTTGTACTAAAAATCATCGAATTTAGCAATATTTTGACGTTTATCATCCACTTTTCTTTTAAGTGATTTAAACAAAATATCATCGAATTAGGCAATATTTTGCCGTTTTTCCACGTTTTTGTGAATTTTTAGTGTATTGGTATTAATTCATTAAATATACGATACAAATGATGCATACACATAATTAATTAGATAATAACCTTAAATACTTCATTTTCAATCATCTATTTATTTCTCGTTAAAATACTGAGTAAGATATTGTAAAGGGGAGAAGTTCGGTTTTTATTGCATATATCGACTTTTCAGCCGGAATAGAGCGGTTTTACGTGTACATCTTTCATCGGTAATATAAACGAAAAATCAGGAACATTTTAGTTAATTCTAATGAAAACACATTGATTTTTATCGCTTGTATTGGAAACAACATTGTCATATGTCTTTTCTTGGATCTAAACAATACGAAACCTCGCTTTATGATTCGTAGTTAAAATCCTCAAATTTGGTATAATAGTGACTTTTTTCACGTTTTTCATGTAGTTTGATATTACGTAAATATGTTCATTTTTACCAATACTTCGATACTATTTCATGCTGTATCACGATATGTGATTTGGCCTTCAAATCTCAGAATTTCGCATAATATTGCATTTTAAGCAAGTTTTCTTGCATTTTGTTTCGTACTAAAAATTATCGAGTTTAGCAATATTTTGACGTTATCATCCCCTTTCCCTTTATGTAATTTAAACAAAATATTATCGAATTAGGCAATATTTTGCCGTTTTTCCACGTTTTGTGAATTTACAGTTTATTGGTATTAATTCATTAAATAAATGATAAAATTGATGCAAACACATAATTATTTTGAAAAAAAACTTAAATACTTCATTTTCAATCATCTATTTGTTTCTCGCAAATTACTGAGTAAGATATTGAAAAGGGGAGAAGTTTGGTTTTTATTGCATATATCGACGTTTCAGCCGGAATAGAGCGGTTTTACGTGTACATCTTCCATCGGTAATATAAACCGAAAATCAGGAACATTTTAGGTAATTCTAATGAAAACACATTGGTTTTTATCATTTGAATTGAAAACAACATTGTCATTTGTCTTTTCTTGGATCTAAATAATACGAAACCTCGCTTTATAATTCAAAGTTAACATCCTCAAATTTGGTATAATAGTGACTTTTTTCACGTTTTTCATGTTGTTTGGTATAACGTATATATATATTCATTTTTACCAATATTTCGATACTATTTCATGTAGTATCACGATATGTGATTTGACCTTCAATTCTCAGAATTTCGCATAATATTACATTTTTAAGCAAATTTCTTGCATTTTGTTTTGTACTAAAAACCATCGAATTTAGCAATATTTTGATGTTTATCATCCCCTATTTTCTTTATGTGATTTAAACAAAATATCATCGAATTAGGCAATATTTTGCCGTTTTTCCACGTTTTTGTGAATTTTTAGTTTATTGGTATTAATTCAATAAATATACGATAAAAATGATGCAAACACATAATTGATTAGAAAATAACCTTAAATACTTCATTTTGAATCATCTATTTGTTTCTCGTTAAAATGCTGAGTAAGATATTGAAAAGGGGAGAAGTTTGGTTTTTATTTCTTATATCGACGTTTCAGCCGGAATAGAGCGGTTTACGTGTACATCTTCCATCGGTAATATAAACGGAAAATCAGGAACATTTTAGGTAATTTTAATGAAAACACATTGGTTTTTATCATTTATATTGGAAAAAACATTGTCATATGTCATTTCTTGGATTTAAATAATACGAAACCTCGCTTTATGATTCGAAGTTAACATCCTCAAATTTGGTATAATAGTGACTTTTTTCACGTTTTTCATGTTGTTTGATATTACGTATATATATTCATTTTTACCAATATTTCGATACTATTTCATGTAGTATCACGATATGTGATTTGGCCTTCAATTCTCAGAATTTCGCATAATATTACATTTTTAAGCAAATTTCTTTCATTTTGTTTTGTACTAAAAATCATCGAATTTAGCAATATTTTGACGTTCATCATCCACTTTTCTTTTAAGTGATTTAAACAAAATATCATCGAATTAGGCAATATTTTGCCGTTTTTCCACGTTTTTGTGAATTTTTAGTGTATTGGTATTAATTCATTAAATATACGATACAAATGATGCATACACATAATTAATTAGATAATAACCTTAAATACTTCATTTTGAATCATCTATTTGTTTCTCGTTAAAATACTGAGTAAGATATTGAAAAGGGGAGAAGTTTGGTTTTTATTTCTTATATCGACGTTTCAGCCGGAATAGAGCGGTTTACGTGTACATCTTCCATCGGTAATATAAACGGAAAATCAGGAACATTTTAGTTAATTTTAATGAAAACACATTGGTTTTTATCATTTATATTGGAAAAAACATTGTCATATGTCATTTCTTGGATTTAAATAATACGAAACCTCGCTTTATGATTCGAAGTTAACATCCTCAAATTTGGTATAATAGTGACTTTTTTCACGTTTTTCATGTTGTTTGATATTAAGTATATATATTCATTTTTACCAATATTTCGATACTATTTCATGTAGTATCACGATATGTGATTTGGCCTTCAATTCTCAGAATTTCGCATAATATTACATTTTTAAGCAAATTTCTTTCATTTTGTTTTGTACTAAAAATCATCGAATTTAGCAATATTTTGACGTTTATCATCCACTTTTCTTTTAAGTGATTTAAACAAAATATCATCGAATTAGGCAATATTTTGCCGTTTTTCCACGTTTTTGTGAATTTTTAGTGTATTGGTATTAATTCATTAAATATACGATACAAATGATGCATACACATAATTAATTAGATAATAACCTTAAATACTTCATTTTCAATCATCTATTTGTTTCTCGTTAAAATACTGAGTAAGATATTGTAAAGGGGAGAAGTTCGGTTTTTATTGCATATATCGACTTTTCAGCCGGAATAGAGCGGTTTTACGTGTACATCTTTCATCGGTAATATAAACGAAAAATCAGGAACATTTTAGTTAATTCTAATGAAAACACATTGATTTTTATCGCTTGTATTGGAAACAACATTGTCATATGTCTTTTCTTGGATCTAAACAATACGAAACCTCGCTTTATGATTCGTAGTTAAAATCCTCAAATTTGGTATAATAGTGACTTTTTTCACGTTTTTCATGTAGTTTGATATTACGTAAATATGTTCATTTTTACCAATACTTCGATACTATTTCATGCTGTATCACGATATGTGATTTGGCCTTCAAATCCCAGAATTTCGCATAATATTGCATTTTAAGCAAGTTTTCTTGCATTTTGTTTCGTACTAAAAATTATCGAATTTAGCAATATTTTGACGTTATCATCCCCTTTCCCTTTATGTAATTTAAACAAAATATTATCGAATTAGGCAATATTTTGCCGTTTTTCCACGTTTTGTGAATTTACAGATTATTGGTATTAATTCATTAAATAAATGATAAAAATGATGCAAACACATAATTATTTTGAAAAAAAACTTAAATACTTCATTTTCAATCATCTATTTGTTTCTCGCAAAATACTGAGTAATATATTGAAATGGGGAGAAGTTTGGTTTTTATTGCATATATCGACGTTTCAGCCGGAATAGAGCGGTTTTACGTGTACATCTTCCATCGGTAATATAAACCGAAAATCAGGAACATTTTAGGTAATTCTAATGAAAACACATTGGTTTTTATCATTTGTATTGAAAACAACATTGTCATTTGTCTTTTCTTGGATCTAAATAATACGAAACCTCGCTTTATAATTCGAAGTTAACATCCTCAAATTTGGTATAATAGTGACTTTTTTCACGTTTTTCATGTTGTTTGATATTCCGTATATATATTCATTTTTACCAATATTTCGATACTATTTCATGTAGTATCACGATATGTGATTTGGCCTTCAATTCTCAGAATTTCGCATAATATTACATTTTTAAGCAAATTTCTTGCATTTTGTTTTGTACTAAAAATCATCGAATTTAGCAATATTTTGACGTTTATCATCCCCCTATTTTCTCTATGTGATTTAAACAAAATATCATCGAATTAGGCAATATTTTGCCGTTTTTCCACGTTTTTGTGAATTTTTAGTTTATTGGTATTAATTCAATAAATATACGATAAAAATGATGCAAACACATAATTGATTGGAAAATAACCTTAAATACTTCATTTTCAATCATCTATTTGTTTCTCGTTAAAATACTGAGTAAGATATTGAAAAGGGGAGAAGTTTGGTTTTTATTTCTTATATCGACGTTTCAGCCGGAATAGAGCGGTTTACGTGTACATCTTCCATCGGTAATATAAACGGAAAATCAGGAACATTTTAGTTAATTTTAATGAAAACACATTGGTTTTTATCATTTGTATTGGAAAAAACATTGTCATATGTCAATTCTTGGATTTAAATAATACGAAACCTCGCTTTATGATTCGAAGTTAACATCCTCAAATTTGGTATAATAGTGACTTTTCTCACGTTTTTCATGTTGTTTGATATTACGTATATATATTCATTTTTACCAATATTTCGATACTATTTCATGTAGTATCACGATATGTGATTTGGCCTTCAATTCTCAGAATTTCGCATAATATTACATTTTTAAGCAAATTTCTTGCATTTTGTTTTGTACTAAAAATCATCGAATTTAGCAATATTTTGACGTTTATCATCCAATTTTCTTTTAAGTAATTTAAACAAAATATCATCGAATTAGGCAATATTTTGCCGTTTTTCCACGTTTTTGTGAATTTTTAGTGTATTGGTATTAATTCATTAAATATACTATACAAATGATGCATACACATAATTAATTAGATAATATCCTTAAATACTTCATTTTCAATCATCTATTTGTTTCTCGTTAAAATACTGAGTAAGATATTGTAAATTGGAGAAGTTTGGTTTTTATTGCATATATCGACGATTCAGCCGGAATAGAGCGGTTTTACCGCTTCCATCGGTAATATGAACCGAAAATCAGGAACATTTTAGGTAATTCTAATGAAAACACATTGGTTTTTATCATTTGTATTGAAAACAACATTGTCATTTGTCTTTTCTTGGATCTAAATAATACGAAACCTCGCTTTATAATTCGAAGTTAACATCCTCAAATTTGGTATAATAGTGACTTTTTTCACGTTTTTCATGTTGTTTGATATTCCGTATATATATTCATTTTTACCAATATTTCGATACTATTTCATGTAGTATCACGATATGTGATTTGGCCTTCAATTCTCAGAATTTCGCATAATATTACATTTTTAAGCAAATTTCTTGCATTTTGTTTTGTACTAAAAATCATCGAATTTAGCAATATTTTGACGTTTATCATCCACTTTTCTTTTAAGTGATTTAAACAAAATATCATCGAATTAGGCAATATTTTGCCGTTTTTCCACGTTTTTGTGAATTTTTAGTGTATTGGTATTAATTCATTAAATATACGATACAAATGATGCATACACATAATTAATTAGATAATAACCTTAAATACTTCATTTTCAATCATCTATTTATTTCTCGTTAAAATACTGAGTAAGATATTGTAAAGGGGAGAAGTTCGGTTTTTATTGCATATATCGACTTTTCAGCCGGAATAGAGCGGTTTTACGTGTACATCTTTCATCGGTAATATAAACGAAAAATCAGGAACATTTTAGTTAATTCTAATGAAAACACATTGATTTTTATCGCTTGTATTGGAAACAACATTGTCATATGTCTTTTCTTGGATCTAAACAATACGAAACCTCGCTTTATGATTCGTAGTTAAAATCCTCAAATTTGGTATAATAGTGACTTTTTTCACGTTTTTCATGTAGTTTGATATTACGTAAATATGTTCATTTTTACCAATACTTCGATACTATTTCATGCTGTAGCACGATATGTAATTTGGCCTTCAAATCTCAGAATTTCGCATAATATTGCATTTTAAGCAAGTTTTCTTGCATTTTGTTTCGTACTAAAAATGATCGAATTTAGCAATATTTTGACGTTATCATCCCCTTTCCCTTTATGTAATTTAAACAAAATATTATCGAATTAGGCAATATTTTGCCGTTTTTCCACGTTTTGTGAATTTTCAGTTTATTGGTATTAATTCATTAAATAAATGATAAAAATGATGCAAACACATAATTATTTTGAAAAAAAACTTAAATACTTCATTTTCAATCATCTATTTGTTTCTCGCAAAATACTGAGTAAGATATTGAAAAGGGGAGAAGTTTGGTTTTTATTGCATATATCGACGTTTCAGCCGGAATAGAGCGGTTTTACGTGTACATCTTCCATCGGTAATATAAACCGAAAATCAGGAACATTTTAGGTAATTCTAATGAAAACACATTGGTTTTTATCATTTGAATTGAAAACAACATTGTCATTTGTCTTTTCTTGGATCTAAATAATACGAAACCTCGCTTTATAATTCAAAGTTAACATCCTCAAATTTGGTATAATAGTGACTTTTTTCACGTTTTTCATGTTGTTTGGTATAACGTATATATATATTCATTTTTACCAATATTTCGATACTATTTCATGTAGTATCACGATATGTGATTTGGCCTTCAATTCTCAGAATTTCGCATAATATTACATTTTTAAGCAAATTTCTTGCATTTTGTTTTGTACTAAAAACCATCGAATTTAGCAATATTTTGATGTTTATCATCCCCTATTTTCTTTATGTGATTTAAACAAAATATCATCGAATTAGGCAATATTTTGCCGTTTTTCCACGTTTTTGTGAATTTTTAGTTTATTGGTATTAATTCAATAAATATACGATAAAAATGATGCAAACACATAATTGATTAGAAAATAACCTTAAATACTTCATTTTGAATCATCTATTTGTTTCTCGTTAAAATACTGAGTAAGATATTGAAAAGGGGAGAAGTTTGGTTTTTATTTCTTATATCGACGTTTCAGCCGGAATAGAGCGGTTTACGTGTACATCTTCCATCGGTAATATAAACGGAAAATCAGGAACATTTTAGTTAATTTTAATGAAAACACATTGGTTTTTATCATTTATATTGGAAAAAACATTGTCATATGTCATTTCTTGGATTTAAATAATACGAAACCTCGCTTTATGATTCGAAGTTAACATCCTCAAATTTGGTATAATAGTGACTTTTTTCACGTTTTTCATGTTGTTTGATATTACGTATATATATTCATTTTTACCAATATTTCGATACTATTTCATGTAGTATCACGATATGTGATTTGGCCTTCAATTCTCAGAATTTCGCATAATATTACATTTTTAAGCAAATTTCTTTCATTTTGTTTTGTACTAAAAATTATCGAATTTAGCAATATTTTGACGTTCATCATCCACTTTTCTTTTAAGTGATTTAAACAAAATATCATCGAATTAGGCAATATTTTGCCGTTTTTCCACGTTTTTGTGAATTTTTAGTGTATTGGTATTAATTCATTAAATATACGATACAAATGATGCATACACATAATTAATTAGATAATAACCTTAAATACTTCATTTTGAATCATCTATTTGTTTCTCGTTAAAATACTGAGTAAGATATTGAAAAGGGGAGAAGTTTGGTTTTTATTTCTTATATCGACGTTTCAGCCGGAATAGAGCGGTTTACGTGTACATCTTCCATCGGTAATATAAACGGAAAATCAGGAACATTTTAGTTAATTTTAATGAAAACACATTGGTTTTTATCATTTATATTGGAAAAAACATTGTCATATGTCATTTCTTGGATTTAAATAATACGAAACCTCGCTTTATGATTCGAAGTTAACATCCTCAAATTTGGTATAATAGTGACCTTTTTCACGTTTTTCATGTTGTTTGATATTACGTATATATATTCATTTTTACCAATATTTCGATACTATTTCATGTAGTATCACGATATGTGATTTGGCCTTCAATTCTCAGAATTTCGCATAATATTACATTTTTAAGCAAATTTCTTTCATTTTGTTTTGTACTAAAAATCATCGAATTTAGCAATATTTTGACGTTTATCATCCACTTTTCTTTTAAGTGATTTAAACAAAATATCATCGAATTAGGCAATATTTTGCCGTTTTTCCACGTTTTTGTGAATTTTTAGTGTATTGGTATTAATTCATTAAATATACGATACAAATGATGCATACACATAATTAATTAGATAATAACCTTAAATACTTCATTTTCAATCATCTATTTGTTTCTCGTTAAAATACTGAGTAAGATATTGTAAAGGGGAGAAGTTCGGTTTTTATTGCATATATCGACTTTTCAGCCGGAATAGAGCGGTTTTACGTGTACATCTTTCATCGGTAATATAAACGAAAAATCAGGAACATTTTAGTTAATTCTAATGAAAACACATTGATTTTTATCGCTTGTATTGGAAACAACATTGTCATATGTCTTTTCTTGGATCTAAACAATACGAAACCTCGCTTTATGATTCGTAGTTAAAATCCTCAAATTTGGTATAATAGTGACTTTTTTCACGTTTTTCATGTAGTTTGATATTACGTAAATATGTTCATTTTTACCAATACTTCGATACTATTTCATGCTGTATCACGATATGTGATTTGGCCTTCAAATCCCAGAATTTCGCATAATATTGCATTTTAAGCAAGTTTTCTTGCATTTTGTTTCGTACTAAAAATTATCGAATTTAGCAATATTTTGACGTTATCATCCCCTTTCCCTTTATGTAATTTAAACAAAATATTATCGAATTAGGCAATATTTTGCCGTTTTTCCACGTTTTGTGAATTTACAGATTATTGGTATTAATTCATTAAATAAATGATAAAAATGATGCAAACACATAATTATTTTGAAAAAAAACTTAAATACTTCATTTTCAATCATCTATTTGTTTCTCGCAAAATACTGAGTAAGATATTGAAAAGGGGAGAAGTTTGGTTTTTATTGCATATATCGACGTTTCAGCCGGAATAGAGCGGTTTTACGTGTACATCTTCCATCGGTAATATAAACCGAAAATCAGGAACATTTTAGGTAATTCTAATGAAAACACATTGGTTTTTATCATTTGTATTGAAAACAACATTGTCATTTGTCTTTTCTTGGATCTAAATAATACGAAACCTCGCTTTATAATTCGAAGTTAACATCCTCAAATTTGGTATAATAGTGACTTTTTTCACGTTTTTCATGTTCTTTGATATTCCGTATATATATTCATTTTTACCAATATTTCGATACTATTTCATGTAGTATCACGATATGTGATTTGGCCTTCAATTCTCAGAATTTCGCATAATATTACATTTTTAAGCAAATTTCTTGCATTTTGTTTTGTACTAAAAATCATCGAATTTAGCAATATTTTGACGTTTATCATCCCCCTATTTTCTCTATGTGATTTAAACAAAATATCATCGAATTAGGCAATATTTTGCCGTTTTTCCACGTTTTTGTGAATTTTTAGTTTATTGGTATTAATTCAATAAATATACGATAAAAATGATGCAAACACATAATTGATCGGAAAATAACCTTAAATACTTCATTTTCAATCATCTATTTGTTTCTCGTTAAAATACTGAGTAAGATATTGAAAAGGGGAGAAGTTTGGTTTTTATTTCTTATATCGACGTTTCAGCCGGAATAGAGCGGTTTACGTGTACATCTTCCATCGGTAATATAAACGGAAAATCAGGAACATTTTAGTTAATTTTAATGAAAACACATTGGTTTTTATCATTTGTATTGGAAAAAACATTGTCATATGTCAATTCTTGGATTTAAATAATACGAAACCTCGCTTTATGATTCGAAGTTAACATCCTCAAATTTGGTATAATAGTGACTTTTCTCACGTTTTTCATGTTGTTTGATATTACGTATATATATTCATTTTTACCAATATTTCGATACTATTTCATGTAGTATCACGATATGTGATTTGGCCTTCAATTCTCAGAATTTCGCATAATATTACATTTTTAAGCAAATTTCTTGCATTTTGTTTTGTACTAAAAATCATCGAATTTAGCAATATTTTGACGTTTATCATCCACTTTTCTTTTAATTAATTTAAACAAAATATCATCGAATTAGGCAATATTTTGCCGTTTTTCCACGTTTTTGTTAATTTTTAGTGTATTGGTATTAATTCATTAAATATACTATACAAATGATGCATACACATAATTAATTAGATAATATCCTTAAATACTTCATTTTCAATCATCTATTTGATTCTCGTTAAAATACTGAGTAAGATATTGTAAATTGGAGAAGTTTGGTTTTTATTGCATATATCGACGATTCAGCCGGAATAGAGCGGTTTTACGTGTACATCTTCCATCGGTAATATGAACCGAAAATCAGGAACATTTTAGGTAATTCTAATGAAAACACATTGGTTTTTATCATTTGTATTGAAAACAACATTGTCATTTGTCTTTTCTTGGATCTAAATAATACGAAACCTCGCTTTATAATTCGAAGTTAACATCCTCAAATTTGGTATAATAGTGACTTTTTTCACGTTTTTCATGTTGTTTGATATTCCGTATATATATTCATTTTTACCAATATTTCGATACTATTTCATGTAGTATCACGATATGTGATTTGGCCTTCAATTCTCAGAATTTCGCATAATATTACATTTTTAAGCAAATTTCTTGCATTTTGTTTTGTACTAAAAATCATCGAATTTAGCAATATTTTGACGTTTATCATCCACTTTTCTTTTAAGTAATTTAAACAAAATATCATCGAATTAGGCAATATTTTGCCGTTTTTCCACGTTTTTGTGAATTTTTAGTGTATTGGTATTAATTCATTAAATATACGATACAAATGATGCATACACATAATTAATTAGATAATAACCGTAAATACTTCATTTTCAATCATCTATTTGTTTCTCGTTAAATTACTGAGTAAGATATTGTAAAGGGGAGAAGTTCGGTTTTTATTGCATATATCGACTTTTCAGCCGGAATAGAGCGGTTTTACGTGTACATCTTTCATCGGTAATATAAACGAAAAATCAGGAACATTTTAGTTAAATCTAATGAAAACACATTGATTTTTATCGCTTGTATTGGAAACAACATTGTCATATGTCTTTTCTTGGATCTAAACAATACGAAACCTCGCTTTATGATTCGTAGTTAAAATCCTCAAATTTGGTATAATAGTGACTTTTTTCACGTTTTTCATGTAGTTTGATATTACGTAAATATGTTCATTTTTACCAATACTTCGATACTATTTCATGCTGTATCACGATATGTGATTTGGCCTTCAAATCTCAGAATTTCGCATAATATTGCATTTTAAGCAAGTTTTCTTGCATTTTAATTCGTAATAAAAATTATCGAATTTAGCAATATTTTGACGTTATCATCCCCTTTCCCTTTATGTGATTTAAACAAAATATTATCGAATTAGGCAATATTTTGCCGTTTTTCCACGTTTTGTGAATTTACAGTTTATTGGTATTAATTCATTAAATAAATGATAAAAATGATGCAAACACATAATTATTATGAAAAAAAACTTAAATACTTCATTTTCAATCATCTATTTGTTTCTCGCAAAATACTGAGTAAGATATTGAAAAGGGGAGAAGTTTGGTTTTTATTGCATATATCGACGTTTCAGCCGGAATAGAGCGGTTTTACGTGTACATCTTCCATCGGTAATATAAACCGAAAATCAGGAACATTTGAGGTAATTCTAATGAAAACACATTGGTTTTTATCATTTGTATTGAAAACAACATTGTCATTTGTCTTTTCTTGGATCTAAATAATACGAAACCTCGCTTTATAATTCGAAGTTAACATCCTCAAATTTGGTATAATAGTGACGTTTTTCACGTTTTTCATGTAGTTTGATATTACGTAAATATGTTCATTTTTACCAATACTTCGATACTATTTCATGCTGTATCACGATATGTGATTTGGCCTTCAAATCTCAGAATTTCGCATAATATTGCATTTTAAGCAAGTTTTCTTGCATTTTAATTCGTACTAAAAATTATCGAATTTAGCAATATTTTGACGTTATCATCCCCTTTCCCTTTATGTGATTTAAACAAAATATTATCGAATTAGGCAATATTTTGCCGTTTTTTCACGTTTTGTGAATTTACAGTTAATTGGTATTAATTCATTAAATAAATGATAAAAATGATGCAAACACATAATTATTATGAAAAAAAACTTAAATACTTCATTTTCAATCATCTATTTGTTTCTCGCAAAATACTGAGTAAGATATTGAAAAGGGGAGAAGTTTGGTTTTTATTGCATATATCGACGTTTCAGCCGGAATAGAGCGGTTTTACGTGTACATCTTCCATCGGTAATATAAACCGAAAATCAGGAACATTTTAGGTAATTCTAATGAAAACACATTGGTTTTTATCATTTGTATTGAAAACAACATTGTCATTTGTCTTTTCTTGGATCTAAATAATACGAAACCTCGCTTTATAATTCGAAGTTAACATCCTCAAATTTGGTATAATAGTGACTTTTTTCACGTTTTTCATGTTGTTTGATATTACGTATATATATTCATTTTTACCAATATTTCGATACTATTTCATGTAGTATCACGATATGTGACTTGGCCTTCAATTCTCAGAATTTCGCATAATATTACATTTTTAAGCAAATTTCTTGCATTTTGTTTTGTACTAAAAATCATCGAATTTAGCAATATTTTGACGTTTATCATCCACTTTTCTTTTAAGTGATTTAAACAAAATATCATCGAATTAGGCAATATTTGCCGTTTTTCCACGTTTTTGTGAATTTTTAGTGT
Source organism: Procambarus clarkii (assembly GCF_040958095.1). Lineage (NCBI taxonomy): Eukaryota > Metazoa > Arthropoda > Malacostraca > Decapoda > Cambaridae > Procambarus > Procambarus clarkii. The sequence goes on along the minus strand of NC_091204.1, from coordinate 34,118,893 downwards.
ATTGGTATTAATTCATTAAATATACGATACAAATGATGCATACACATAATTAATTAGATAATATCCTTAAATACTTCATTTTAAATCATCTATTTGTTTTTCGTTAAAATACTGAGTAAGATATTGTAAAGGGGAGAAGTTCGGTTTTTATTGCATATATCGACTTTTCAGCCGGAATAGAGCGGTTTTACGTGTACATCTTTCATCGGTAATATAAACGAAAAATCAGGAACATTTTAGTTAATTCTAATGAAAACACATTGATTTTTATCGCTTGTATTGGAAACAACATTGTCATATGTCTTTTCTTGGATCTAAACAATACGAAACCTCGCTTTATGATTCGTAGTTAAAATCCTCAAATTTGGTATAATAGTGACTTTTTTCACGTTTTTCATGTAGTTTGATATTACGTAAATATGTTCATTTTTACCAATATTTCGATACTATTTCATGCTGTATCACGATATGTGATTTCGCCTTCAAATCTCAGAATTTCGCATAATATTGCATTTTTAACAAGTTTTCTTGCATTTTGTTTCGTACTAAAAATTATCGAATTTAGCAATATTTTGACGTTATCATCCCCTTTCCCTTTATGTGATTTAAACAAAATATTATCGAATTAGGCAATATTTTGCCGTTTTTCCACGTTTTGTGAATTTACAGTTTATTGGTATTAATTCATTAAATAAATGATAAAAATGATGCAAACCGAAAATCAGGAACATTTTAGGTAATTCTAATGAAAACACATTGGTTTTTATCATTTGTATTGAAAACAACATTGTCATTTGTCTTTTCTTGGATCTAAATAATACGAAACCTCGCTTTATAATTCGAAGTTAACATCCACAAATTTGGTATAATAGTGACTTTTTTCACGTTTTTCATGTTGTTTGATATTCCGTATATATATTCATTTTTACCAATATTTCGATACTATTTCATGTAGTATCACGATATGTGATTTGGCCTTCAATTCACAGAATTTCGCATAATATTACATTTTTAAGCAAATTTCTTGCATTTTGTTTTGTACTAAAAATCATCGAACTTAGCAATATTTTGACGTTTATCATCCCCTATTTTCTTTATGTGATTTAAACAAAATATCATCGAATTAGGCAATATTTTGCCGTTTTCCACGTTTTTGTGAATTTTTAGTTTATTGGTATTAATTCAATAAATATACGATAAAAATGATGCAAACACATAATTGATTAGAAAATAACCTTAAATACTTCATTTTCAATCATCTATTTGTTTCTCGTTAAAATACTGAGTAAGATATTGAAAAGGGGAGAAGTTTGGTTTTTATTTCTTATATCGACGTTTCAGCCGGAATAGAGCGGTTTACGTGTACATCTTCCATCGGTAATATAAACGGAAAATCAGGAACATTTTAGTTAATTTTAATGAAAACACATTGGTTTTTATCATTTGTATTGGAAAAAACATTGTCATATGTCATTTCTTGGATTTAAATAATACGAAACCTCGCTTTATGATTCGAAGTTAACATCCTCAAATTTGGTATAATAGTGACTTTTCTCACGTTTTTCATGTTGTTTGATATTACGTATATATATTCATTTTTACCAATATTTCGATACTATTTCATGTAGTATCACGATATGTGATTTGGCCTTCAATTCTCAGAATTTCGCATAATATTACATTTTTAAGCAAATTTCTTGCATTTTGTTTTGTACTAAAAATCATCGAATTTAGCAATATTTTGACGTTTATCATCCACTTTTCTTTTAAGTAATTTAAACAAAATATCATCGAATTAGGCAATATTTTGCCGTTTTTCCACGTTTTTGTGAATTTTTAGTGTATTGGTATTAATTCATTAAATATACGATACAAATGATGCATACACATAATTAATTAGATAATAACCTTAAATACTTCATTTTCAATCATCTATTTGTTTCTCCTTAAAATACTGAGTAAGATATTGTAAAGGGGAGAAGTTCGGTTTTTATTGCATATATCGACTTTTCAGCCGGAATAGAGCGGTTTTACGTGTACATCTTTCATCGGTAATATAAACGAAAAATCAGGAACATTTTAGTTAAATCTAATGAAAACACATTGATTTTTATCGCTTGTATTGGAAACAACATTGTCATATGTCTTTTCTTGGATCTAAACAATACGAAACCTCGCTTTATGATTCGTAGTTAAAATCCTCAAATTTGGTATAATAGTGACTTTTTTCACGTTTTTCATGTAGTTTGATATTACGTAAATATGTTCATTTTTACCAATACTTCGATACTATTTCATGCTGTATCACGATATGTGATTTGGCCTTCAAATCTCAGAATTTCGCATAATATTGCATTTTAAGCAAGTTTTCTTGCATTTTAATTCGTACTAAAAATTATCGAATTTAGCAATATTTTGACGTTATCATCCCCTTTCCCTTTATGTGATTTAAACAAAATATTATCGAATTAGGCAATATTTTGCCGTTTTTCCACGTTTTGTGAATTTACAGTTTATTGGTATTAATTCATTAAATAAATGATAAAAATGATGCAAACACATAATTATTTTGAAAAAAAACTTAAATACTTCATTTTCAATCATCTATTTGTTTCTCGCAAAATACTGAGTAAGATATTGAAAAGGGGAGAAGTTTGGTTTTTATTGCATATATCGACGTTTCAGCCGGAATAGAGCGGTTTTACGTGTACATCTTCCATCGGTAATATAAACCGAAAATCAGGAATATTTTAGGTAATTCTAATGAAAACACATTGGTTTTTATCATTTGTATTGAAAACAACATTGTCATTTGTCTTTTCTTGGATTTAAATAATACAAAACCTCGCTCTATAATTCGAAGTTAACATCCTCAAATTTGGTATAATAGTGACTTTTTTCACGTTTTTCATGTTGTTTGATATAACGTATGTTTGATATAAACGTATTCATTTTTACCAATATTTCGATACTATTTCATGTAGTATCACGATATGTGATTTGGCCTTCAATTCTCAGAATTTCGCATAATATTAAATTTTAAGCAAATTTCTTGCATTTTGTTTTGTACTAAAAATCATCGAATTTAGCAATATTTTGACGTTTATCATCCCCTATTTTCTTTATGTGATTTAAACAAAATATCATCGAATTAGGCAATATTTTGCCGTTTTTCCACGTTTTTGTGAATTTTCAGTTTATTGGTATTAATTCAATAAATATACGATAAAAATGATGCAAACACATAATTGATTAGATAATAACCTATAATACTTTATTTTCAATCATCTATTTGTTTCTCGTTAAAATACTGAGTAAGATATTGTAAAGGGGAGAAGTTCGGTTTTTATTGCATATATCGACTTTTCAGCCGGAATAGAGCGGTTTTACGTGTACATCTTTCATCGGTAATATAAACGAAAAATCAGGAACATTTTAGTTAATTCTAATGAAAACACATTGATTTTTATCGCTTGTATTGGAAACAACATTGTCATGTCTTTTCTTGGATCTAAACAATACGAAACCTCGCTTTATGATTCGTAGTTAAAATCCTCAAATTTGGTATAATAGTGACTTTTTTCACGTTTTTCATGTAGTTTGATATTACGTAAATATGTTCATTTTTACCAATATTTCGATACTATTTCATGCTGTATCACGATATGTGATTTGGCCTTCAAATCACAGAATTTCGCATAATATTGCATTTTAAGCAAGTTTTCTTGCATTTTGTTTCGTACTAAAAATTATCGAATTTAGCAATATTTTGACGTTATCATCCCCTTTCCCTTTATGTGATTTAAACAAAATATTATCGAATTACGCAATATTTTGCCGTTTTTCCACGTTTTGTGAATTTACAGTTTATTGGTATTAATTCATTAAATAAATGATAAAAATGATGCAAACACATAATTATTTTGAAAAAAACCTTAAATATTTCATTTTCAATCATCGATTTGTTTCTCGCACAATACTGAGTAATATTGAAGATATTGAAGATATTGATATTGATATTGAAGATATTGAAAAGGGGAGAAGTTTGGTTTTTATTGCATATATCGACGTTTTAGCCGGAATAGAGCGGTTTTACGTGTACATCTTCCATCGGTAATATAAACCGAAAATCAGGAACATTTTAGGTAATTCTAATGAAAACAAATTGGTTTTTATCATTTGTATTGAAAACAACATTGTCATTTGTCTTTTCTTGGATCTAAATAATACGAAACCTCGCTTTATAATTCGAAGTTAACATCCTCAAATTTGGTATAATAGTGACTTTTTTCACGTTTTTCATGTTGTTTGATATAACGTATATATATTTATTTTTACCAATATTTTGATACTATTTCATGTTGTATCACGATATGTGATTTGGCCTTCAATTCTCAGAATTTCGCATAATATTACATTTTTAAGCAAATTTCTTGCATTTTGTTTTGTACTAAAAATCATCGAATTTAGCAATATTTTGACGTTTATCATCCCCTATTTTCTTTATGTGATTTAAACAAAATATCATCGAATTCGGCAATATTTTGCCGTTCTTCCACGTTCTTGTGAATTTTTAGTTTATTGGTATTAATTCAATAAATATACGATAAAAATGATGCAAACACATAATTTATTAGAAAATAACCTTAAATACTTCATTTTCAATCATCTATATGTTTCTCATTAAAATACTGAGTAAGATATTGAAAAGGCGAGAAGTTTGGTTTTTATTGCATATATCGACGTTTCAGCCGGAATAGAGCGGTTTTACGTGTACATCTTCCATCAGTAATATAAACGGAAAATCAGGAACATTTTAGTTAATTCTTATGAAAACACATTGGTTTTTATCATTTGTATTGGAAACAACATTGTCATATGTCTTTTCTTGGATCTAAACAATACGAAACCTCGCTTTATGATTCGTAGTTAAAATCCTCAAATTTGGTATAATAGTGACTTTTTTCACGTTTTTCATGTAGTTTGATATTACGTAAATATGTTCATTTTTACCAATACTTCGATACTATTTCATGCTGTATCACGATATGTGATTTGGCCTTCAAATCTCAGAATTTCGCATAATATTGCATTTTAAGCAAGTTTTCTTGCATTTTGTTTCGTACTAAAAATCATCGAATTTAGCAATATTTTGACGTTTATCATCCACTTTTCCTTTATGTGATTTAAAGGAAATATCATCGAATTAGGCAATATTTTGCCGTTTTTCCACGTTTTTGTGAATTTTCAGTTTATTGTTATTAATTCATTATATATACGATAAAAATAATGCAAACACGAAATTCATTAGAAATTAACCTTAAATGCTTCATTTTCAATCAACTATTTGTTTCTCGTTAAAATACAGAGTAAGATATTGAAAAGGGGAGAAGTTCTGTTTTTATTGCATATATCGACGTTGATTGAAAATGAAGCATTTAAGGTTAATTTCTAATCAATTATGTGTTTGCATCATTTTTATCGTATATTTAATGAATTAATAACAATAAACTGAAAATTCACAAAAACGTGGAAAAACGGCAAAATATTGCCTAATTCGATGATATTTTGTTTAAATCACATAAAGGAAAAGTGGATGATGAACGTGAAAATATTGCTAAATTCGATGATTTTTCGTACGAAACAAAATGCAAGAAAACTTGCTTAAAATGCAATATTATGCGAACTTCTGAGATTTGAAGGCCAAATAACATATCGTGATACTACATTAAATAGTATCGAAATATTGGTAAAAACGAATATATTTACGTAAAATCACACTACATGAAAAACGTACAAAAAGTCACTATTTTACCATATAAGAGGATTTTAACTTCAAATCATAGAGCGAGGTTTCGTATTATTTAGATCCAAGAAAAGACATATGACAATGTTGTTTTAAATACAAATGATAAAAATCAATGTGTTTTCATTAGAGTTAACTAAAATGTTCCTGATTTTCCGTTTATATTACCGATGGAAGATGTACACGAAAAACGCTCTAATCCGGCTGAAACGTCGATATATGCAATAAAAACAGTACTTCTTCCCTTTTTAATATCTTACTCAGTATTTTAACGAGAAACAAATAGATGATTGAAAATGAAGTATTTAAGGTTATTATCTAATCAATTATGTGTTTGCATCATCTATATCGTATATTTAATGAATTTTTAACAATAAATTGAAAATTCATAAAAAACGTGGAAAAACGGCAAAATATTGCCTAATTCGATGATATTTTGTTTAAATCACATGAAGGAAAAGGAGATGATAAACGTCAAAATATTGCTAAATTCGATGATTTTCGTACGAAACAAAATGCAAGAAAACTTGCTTAAAATGCAATATTTTGCGACATTCTGAGATTTGAAGGCCAAACCACATATCGTGATACTACATGAAATAGTATCGAAATATTGGTAAAATGAATATATTTACGTAATATCAAACTCCATGAAAAACGTGAAAAAGTCACTATTTTACCATATATGAGGATTTTAACTTCAAATCATAGATCGAGGTTTCGTATTATTTAGATCCAAGAAAAGACATATGACAATGTCGTTTCCAATACAAATGATAAAAAACAATGTGTTTTCATTAGAATTAACTAAAATATTCTTGATTTTCCGTTTATATTACCGATGGAAGATGTACACGTAAAACTGCTCTAATCCGGCTGAAACGTCGATATATGGAAAAAAAAACGAACTTCTCCCCTTTTCAATATCTTAGTCAGTATTTTAACGAGAAACAAATGGTTGATTGAAAATGAAGTATTTAAGGTTAATTTCTAATCAATTATGTGTTTCCATTATTTTTATCGTATATTTAATGAATTATTAACAATAAACTGAAAATTCACAAAAACGTGGAAAAACGGCAAAATATTGCCTAATTCGATGATATTCTGTTTAAATCACATAAAGGGAAAGGGGATGATGAACGTGAAAATATTGCTAAATTCGACGATTTTTCGTACGAAACAAAATGCAAGAAAACTTGCTAAAAATGCAATATTATGCAAAATTCTGAGATTTGAAGGCCAAATCACATATCGTGATACTACATGAAATAGTATCGAATTATTGGTAAAAATAAATATATTTACGTAATATCAAACTACATGATTAACGTTAAAAAGTACCTATTTTACCATATTTGAGGATTTTAACTACAAATCATAGAGCGAGGTTTCGTATTATTTAGATCCAAGAAAAGACATATGACAATGTTGTTTCCAATACAAATGATAAAAAAACAATGTTTTCATTAGAATTAACTAAAATGTTCTTGATTTTCCGTTTATATTACCGATGGAAGATGTACACGTAAAATCGCTCTAATCCGGCTGAAACGTCGATATATGCAATAAAAACCGAACTTCTTCCCTTTTCAATATCTTACTTAGTATTTTAACGAGAAACAAATGGATGATTCAAAATGAAGTATTTAAGGTTATTATCTAATCAATTATGTGTTTGCATCATATATATCGTATATTTAATGAATTATTAACAATAAACTGAAAATTGACAAAAACGTCGAAAAACGGCAAAATATTGCCTAATTCGATGATATTTTGTTTAAATCACAAAAAGGAGAAGGGGATGATAAACGTGAAAATATTGCTAAATTCGATGATTTTCGTACGAAAAAGAAAACTTGCAAGAAAACTTGCTTAAAATGCAATTTTATGCGAAAATCTGAGATATGAAGGCCAAATAACATATCATGATACTTCATGAAATAGTATCGAAATATTGGTAAAATGAATATATTTACGTAATAGCAAACTACATGAAAAACGTGAAAAAGTCACTATTTTACCATATTTGAGGATTTTAACTACAAATCATAGAGCGAGGCTTCGTATTATTTAGATCCAAGAAAAGACATATGACAATGTTGTTTAAAATACAAATGATAAAAACCAATGTGATTTCATTAGAAATAACTAAAATGTTTTTTAAATTTCCGTGTAAATTACCGATGGAAGATGTACACGTAAAACAGCTCAAATCCGGCTGATACGTCGATATATGCAATAAAACCGAACTTCTCCCCTTTTCAATATCCTACTCAGTATTTTAACGAGAAACAAATGGTTGATTGAAAATTAAGTATTTAAGGTTAATTTCTAATCAATTATGTGTTTGCATCTTTTTTATCGTATATTTAATGAATAAACAATAAACTGAAAATTCACAAAAACGTGTAAAAACGTCAAAATATTGCCTAATTCGATAATATTTTGTTTAAATCACATAAAGGAAAAGGGGATGATAAACGTCAAAATATTGCCAAATTCGATGATTTTTCGTACGAAACAAAATGCAAGAAAACTTGCTTAAAATGCAATATTGTGCGAAATTCTAAAATTTGAATGCCAAATCACATATAGTGATACTACATGAAATAGTATCAAAATATTGGTAAAAATGAACATATTTACGTAATATCAAACTACATAAAAACGTGAAAAAGTCACTATTTTACCATATTTGAGGATTTTAACTTCAAATCATAGAGCGAGGTTTCGTATTATTTAGATCCAAGAAAAGACCTATGACAATGTTGTTTCCAATACAAATGATAAAAACCAATGTGTTTTCATTAGAAATAACTAAAATGTTTTTAATTTTCCGTGTAAATTACCGATGGAAGATGTAATCGTAAAACCGCTCTAATCTGGCTGAAACGTCGATATATGCAATAAAACCGAACTTCTCCCCTTTTCAATATCTTACTCAGTATTTCAACGAGAAACAAATAGATGATTGAAAATGAAGTATTTAAGGTTATTATCTAATCAATTATGTGTTTGCATCATTTATATCGTATATTTAATGAATTATTAACAATAAACTGAAAATTCACAAAAACGTGGAAAAACGACAAAATATTGCTTAATTCGATGATATTTTGTTTAAACCACATAAAGGAAAAGAAGATGATAAACGTCAAAACTTTGCTAAATTCTATGATTTTTCGTACGAAACAAAATGCAAGAAAACTTGCTTAAAATGCAATATTATGCGAAATTCTGAGATTTGAAGGCCAAATCACATATCGTGATACTACATGAAGTAGTATCGAAATATTGGTAAAAATGAATATATTTATGTAATATCAAACTACATGATTAACGTTAAAAAGTACCTATTTTACCATATTTGAGGATTTTAACTTCAAATCATAGAGCGAGGTTTCGTATTATTTAGATCCAAGAAAAGACATATGACAATGTTGTTTCCAATACAAATGATAAAAAAACAATGTTTTCATTAGAATTAACTAAAATGTTCTTGATTTTCCGTTTATATTATCGATGGAAGATGTACACGTAAAACCGCTCTAATCCGGCTGAAACGTCGATATATGCAATTAAAACAGAACTTCTCCCCTTTTCAATATCCTTCTCAGTATTTTAACGAGAAACAAATAGTTGATTGAAAATGAAGTATTTATGGTTAATTTCTAATCAATTATGTGTTTGCATCATTTTTATTTTATATTTATTGAATTAATAACAATAAACTGAAAATTCACAAAAACGTGGAAAAACGGCATAATATTGCCTAATTCGATGATATTTTGTTTAAATCACATAAAGGGAAAGGGGATGATGAACGTGAAAATATTGCTAAATTCGATGATTTTTCGTACGAAACAAAATGCAAGAAAACTTGCTTAAAATGCAATATTATGCGAAATTTTGAGATTTGAAGGCCAAATAACATATCGTGATACGACATGATATAGTATCGAAATATTGGTAAAAACGAATATATTTACGTAAAATCACACTACATGAAAAACGTAAAAAAAGTCACTATTTTACCATATATGAGGATTTTAACTTCAAATCATAGAGCGAGGTTTCGTATTATTTAGATCCAAGAAAAGACATATAACAATGTTGTTTCCAATACAAATAATAAAAATCAATAGGTTTTCATTAGAATTAACTAAAATGTTCCTGATTTTCCGTTTACATTACCGATGGAAGATGTCCACGAAAAACGCTCTAATCCGGCTGAAACGTCGATATATGCAATTAAAACAGAACTTCTCCCCTTTTCAATATCTTACTCAGTATTTTAACGAGAAACAAATAGATGATTGAAAATGAAGTATTTAAGGTTATTATCTAATCAATTATGTGTTTGCATCATTTATATCGTTTATTTAATGAATTATTAACAATAAATTGAAAATTCACAAAAACGTGGAAAAACGGCAAAATATTGCCTAATTCGATGATATTTTGTTTAAATCACATAAAGGAAAAGGAGATGATAAACGTCAAAATATTGCTAAATTCGATGAATTTTCGTACGAAACAAAATGCAAGGAAACTTGCTTAAAATGCAATATTTTGCGACGTTCTGAGATTTGAAGGCCAAACCACATATCGTGATACTACATGAAATAGTATCGAAATATTGGTAAAATGAATATATTTACGTAATATCAAACTACATGAAAAACGTGAAAAAGTCACTATTTTACCATATTTGAGGATTTTAACTTCAAATCATAGAGCGAGGTTTCGTATTATTTAGATCCAAGAAAAGACATATGACAATGTTGTTTCCAATACAAATCATAAAAAACAATGTGTTTTCATTAGAATTAACTAAAATATTCTTGATTTTTCGTTTATATTACCGATGGAAGATGTACACGTAAAACCGCTCTAATCCGGCTGAAACGTCGATATATGCAATAAAAACCGAACTTCTCCCCTTTTCAATTTCGTACTCAGTATTTTAACGAGAAACAAGTGGTTGATTGAAAATGAAGTATTAAGGTTAATTTCTAATCAATTATGTGTTTCCATTATTTTTATCGTATATTTAATGAATTAATAACAATAAACTGAAAATTCACAAAAACGTGGAAAACCGGCAAAATATTGCCTAATTCGATGATATTCTGTTTAAATCACATAAAGGAAAAGGGGATGATGAACGTGAAAACATTGCTAAATTCTATGATTTTTCGTACGAAACAAAATGCAAGAAAACTTGCTTAAAATGCAATATTATGCGAAATTCTGAGATTTGAAGGCCAAATCACATATCGTGATACTACATGAAGTAGTATCGAAATATTGGTAAAAATGAATATATTTATGTAATATCAAACTACATGATTAACGTTAAAAAGTACCTATTTTACCATATTTGAGGATTTTAACTTCAAATCATAGAGCGAGGTTTCGTATTATTTAGATCCAAGAAAAGACATATGACAATGTTGTTTCCAATACAAATGATAAAAAAAACAATGTTTTCATTAGAATTAACTAAAATGTTCTTGATTTTCCGTTTATATTACCGATGGAAGATGTACACGTAAAACCGCTCTAATCCGGCTGAAACGTCGATATATGCAATTAAAACAGAACTTCTCCCCTTTTCAATATCCTTCTCAGTATTTTAACGAGAAACAAATAGTTGATTGAAAATGAAGTATTTATGGTTAATTTCTAATCAATTATGTGTTTGCATCATTTTTATTTTATATTTAATGAATTAATAACAATAAACTGAAAATTCACAAAAACGTGGAAAAACGGCATAATATTGCCTAATTCGATGATATTTTGTTTAAATCACATAAAGGGAAAGGGGATGATGAACGTGAAAATATTGCTAAATTCGATGATTTTTCGTACGAAACAAAATGCAAGAAAACTTGCTTAAAATGCAATATTATGCGAAATTTTGAGATTTGAAGGCCAAATAACATATCGTGATACGACATGATATAGTATCGAAATATTGGTAAAAACGAATATATTTACGTAAAATCACACTACATGAAAAACGTAAAAAAAGTCACTATTTTACCATATATGAGGATTTTAACTTCAAATCATAGAGCGAGGTTTCGTATTATTTAGATCCAAGAAAAGACATATAACAATGTTGTTTCCAATACAAATAATAAAAATCAATAGGTTTTCATTAGAATTAACTAAAATGTTCCTGATTTTCCGTTTACATTACCGATGGAAGATGTCCACGAAAAACGCTCTAATCCGGCTGAAACGTCGATATATGCAATTAAAACAGAACTTCTCCCCTTTTCAATATCTTACTCAGTATTTTAACGAGAAACAAATAGATGAGTGAAAATGAAGTATTTAAGGTTATTATCTAATCAATTATGTGTTTGCATCATTTATATCGTTTATTTAATGAATTATTAACAATAAATTGAAAATTCACAAAAACGTGGAAAAACGGCAAAATATTGCCTAATTCGATGATATTTTGTTTAAATCACATAAAGGAAAAGGAGATGATAAACGTCAAAATATTGCTAAATTCGATGAATTTTCGTACGAAACAAAATGCAAGGAAACTTGCTTAAAATGCAATATTTTGCGACGTTCTGAGATTTGAAGGCCAAACCACATATCGTGATACTACATGAAATAGTATCGAAATATTGGTAAAATGAATATATTTACGTAATATCAAACTACATTAAAAACGTGAAAAAGTCACTATTTTACCATATTTGAGGATTTTAACTTCAAATCATAGAGCGAGGTTTCGTATTATTTAGATCCAAGAAAAGACATATGACAATGTTGTTTCCAATACAAATGATAAAAAACAATGTGTTTTCATTAGAATTAACTAAAATATTCTTGATTTTTCGTTTATATTACCGATGGAAGATGTACACGTAAAACCGCTCTAATCCGGCTGAAACGTCGATATATGCAATAAAAACCGAACTTCTCCCCTTTTCAATATCTTACTCAGTATTTTAACGAGAAACAAGTGGTTGATTGAAAATGAAGTATTAAGGTTAATTTCTAATCAATTATGTGTTTCCATTATTTTTATCGTATATTTAATGAATTAATAACAATAAATTGAAAATTCACAAAAACGTGGAAAACCGGCAAAATATTGCCTAATTCGATGATATTCTGTTTAAATCACATAAAGGAAAAGGGGATGATGAACGTGAAAATATTGCTAAATTCGACGATTTTTCGTACGAAACAAAATGCAAGAAAACTTGCTTAAAATGCAATATTATGCTAAATTCTGAGATTTGAATGCCAAATCACATATCGTGATACTACATGAAATAGTATCGAAATATTGGTAAAAATGAACATATTTACGTAATATCAAACTACATGAAAAACGTGAAAAAGTCACTATTTTACCATATTTGAGGATTTTAACTTCAAATCATAGAGCGAGGTTTCGTATTATTTAGATCCAAGAAAAGACCTATGACAATGTTGTTTCCAATACAAATGATAAAAACCAATGTGTTTTCATTCGAAATAACTAAAATGTTTTTAATTTTCCGTGTAAATTACCGATGGAAGATGTAATTGTAAAACCGCTCTAATCCGGCTGAAACGTCGATATATGCAATAAAACCGAACTTCTCCCCTTTTCAATATCTTACTCAGTATTTCAACGAGAAACAAATAGATGATTGAAAATGAAGTATTTAAGGTTATTATCTAATCAATTATGTGTTTGCATCATTTATATCGTATATTTAATGAATTATTAACAATAAACTGAAAATTCACAAAAACGTGGAAAAACGACAAAATATTGCTTAATTCGATGATATTTTGTTTAAATCACATAAAGGAAAAGAAGATGATAAACGTCAAAACATTGCTAAATTCTATGATTTTTCGTACGAAACAAAATGCAAGAAAACTTGCTTAAAATGCAATATTATGCGAAATTCTGAGATTTGAAGGCCAAATCACATATCGTGATACTACATGAAGTAGTATCGAAATATTGGTAAAAATGAATATATTTATGTTATATCAAACTACATGATTAACGTTAAAAAGTACCTATTTTACCATATTTGAGGATTTTAACTTCAAATCATAGAGCGAGGTTTCGTATTATTTAGATCCAAGAAAAGACATATGACAATGTTGTTTCCAATACAAATGATAAAAAAACAATGTTTTCATTAGAATTAACTAAAATGTTCTTGATTTTCCGTTTATATTACCGATGGAAGATGTACACGTAAAACCGCTCTAATCCGGCTGAAACGTCGATATATGCAATTAAAACAGAACTTCTCCCCTTTTCAATATCCTTCTCAGTATTTTAACGAGAAACAAATAGTTGATTGAAAATGAAGTATTTATGGTTAATTTCTAATCAATTATGTGTTTGCATCATTTTTATTTTATATTTAATGAATTAATAACAATAAACTGAAAATTCACAAAAACGTGGAAAAACGGCATAATATTGCCTAATTCGATGATATTTTGTTTAAATCACATAAAGGGAAAGGGGATGATGAACGTGAAAATATTGCTAAATTCGATGATTTTTCGTACGAAACAAAATGCAAGAAAACTTGCTTAAAATGCAATATTATGCGAAATTTTGAGATTTGAAGGCCAAATAACATATCGTGATACGACATGATATAGTATCGAAATATTGGTAAAAACGAATATATTTACGTAAAATCACACTACATGAAAAACGTAAAAAAAAGTCACTATTTTACCATATATGAGAATTTTAACTTCAAATCATAGAGCGAGGTTTCGTATTATTTAGATCCAAGAAAAGACATATAACAATGTTGTTTCCAATACAAATAATAAAAATCAATAGGTTTTCATTAGAATTAACTAAAATGTTCCTGATTTTCCGTTTACATTACCGATGGAAGATGTCCACGAAAAACGCTCTAATCCGGCTGAAACGTCGATATATGCAATTAAAACAGAACTTCTCCCCTTTTCAATATCTTACTCAGTATTTTAACGAGAAACAAATAGATGATTGAAAATGAAGTATTTAAGGTTATTATCAAATCAATTATGTGTTTGCATCATTTATATCGTTTATTTAATGAATTATTAACAATAAATTGAAAATTCACAAAAACGTGGAAAAACGGCAAAATATTGCCTAATTCGATGATATTTTGTTTAAATCACATAAAGGAAAAGGAGATGATAAACGTCAAAATATTGCTAAATTCGATGAATTTTCGTACGAAACAAAATGCAAGGAAACTTGCTTAAAATGCAATATTTTGCGACGTTCTGAGATTTGAAGGCCAAACCACATATCGTGATACTACATGAAATAGTATCGAAATATTGGTAAAATGAATATATTTACGTAATATCAAACTACATGAAAAACGTGAAAAAGTCACTATTTTACCATATTTGAGGATTTTAACTTCAAATCATAGAGCGAGGTTTCGTATTATTTAGATCCAAGAAAAGACATATGACAATGTTGTTTCCAATACAAATCATAAAAAACAATGTGTTTTCATTAGAATTAACTAAAATATTCTTGATTTTTCGTTTATATTACCGATGGAAGATGTACACGTAAAACCGCTCTAATCCGGCTGAAACGTCGATATATGCAATAAAAACCGAACTTCTCCCCTTTTCAATTTCGTACTCAGTATTTTAACGAGAAACAAGTGGTTGATTGAAAATGAAGTATTAAGGTTAATTTCTAATCAATTATGTGTTTCCATTATTTTTATCGTATATTTAATGAATTAATAACAATAAACTGAAAATTCACAAAAACGTGGAAAACCGGCAAAATATTGCCTAATTCGATGATATTCTGTTTAAATCACATAAAGGAAAAGGGGATGATGAACGTAAAAACATTGCTAAATTCTATG
Organism: Procambarus clarkii; assembly: GCF_040958095.1. Classification (NCBI taxonomy): domain Eukaryota; kingdom Metazoa; phylum Arthropoda; class Malacostraca; order Decapoda; family Cambaridae; genus Procambarus; species Procambarus clarkii. The sequence goes on along the minus strand of NC_091204.1, from coordinate 34,103,182 downwards.
ATTTTTCGTACGAAACAAAATGCAAGAAAACTTGCTTAAAATGCAATATTATGCGAAATTCTGAGATTTGAAGGCCAAATCACATATCGTGATACTACATGAAGTAGTATCGAAATATTGGTAAAAATGAATATATTTATGTAATATCAAACTACATGATTAACGTTAAAAAGTACCTATTTTACCATATTTGAGGATTTTAACTTCAAATCATAGAGCGAGGTTTCGTATTATTTAGATCCAAGAAAAGACATATGACAATGTTGTTTCCAATACAAATGATAAAAAAAACAATGTTTTCATTAGAATTAACTAAAATGTTCTTGATTTTCCGTTTATATTACCGATGGAAGATGTACACGTAAAACCGCTCTAATCCGGCTGAAACGTCGATATATGCAATTAAAACAGAACTTCTCCCCTTTTCAATATCCTTCTCAGTATTTTAACGAGAAACAAATAGTTGATTGAAAATGAAGTATTTATGGTTAATTTCTAATCAATTATGTGTTTGCATCATTTTTATTTTATATTTAATGAATTAATAACAATAAACTGAAAATTCACAAAAACGTGGAAAAACGGCATAATATTGCCTAATTCGATGATATTTTGTTTAAATCACATAAAGGGAAAGGGGATGATGAACGTGAAAATATTGCTAAATTCGATGATTTTTCGTACGAAACAAAATGCAAGAAAACTTGCTTAAAATGCAATATTATGCGAAATTTTGAGATTTGAAGGCCAAATAACATATCGTGATACGACATGATATAGTATCGAAATATTGGTAAAAACGAATATATTTACGTAAAATCACACTACATGAAAAACGTAAAAAAAGTCACTATTTTACCATATATGAGGATTTTAACTTCAAATCATAGAGCGAGGTTTCGTATTATTTAGATCCAAGAAAAGACATATAACAATGTTGTTTCCAATACAAATAATAAAAATCAATAGGTTTTCATTAGAATTAACTAAAATGTTCCTGATTTTCCGTTTACATTACCGATGGAAGATGTCCACGAAAAACGCTCTAATCCGGCTGAAACGTCGATATATGCAATTAAAACAGAACTTCTCCCCTTTTCAATATCTTACTCAGTATTTTAACGAGAAACAAATAGATGAGTGAAAATGAAGTATTTAAGGTTATTATCTAATCAATTATGTGTTTGCATCATTTATATCGTTTATTTAATGAATTATTAACAATAAATTGAAAATTCACAAAAACGTGGAAAAACGGCAAAATATTGCCTAATTCGATGATATTTTGTTTAAATCACATAAAGGAAAAGGAGATGATAAACGTCAAAATATTGCTAAATTCGATGAATTTTCGTACGAAACAAAATGCAAGGAAACTTGCTTAAAATGCAATATTTTGCGACGTTCTGAGATTTGAAGGCCAAACCACATATCGTGATACTACATGAAATAGTATCGAAATATTGGTAAAATGAATATATTTACGTAATATCAAACTACATTAAAAACGTGAAAAAGTCACTATTTTACCATATTTGAGGATTTTAACTTCAAATCATAGAGCGAGGTTTCGTATTATTTAGATCCAAGAAAAGACATATGACAATGTTGTTTCCAATACAAATGATAAAAAACAATGTGTTTTCATTAGAATTAACTAAAATATTCTTGATTTTTCGTTTATATTACCGATGGAAGATGTACACGTAAAACCGCTCTAATCCGGCTGAAACGTCGATATATGCAATAAAAACCGAACTTCTCCCCTTTTCAATATCTTACTCAGTATTTTAACGAGAAACAAGTGGTTGATTGAAAATGAAGTATTAAGGTTAATTTCTAATCAATTATGTGTTTCCATTATTTTTATCGTATATTTAATGAATTAATAACAATAAACTGAAAATTCACAAAAACGTGGAAAACCGGCAAAATATTGCCTAATTCGATGATATTCTGTTTAAATCACATAAAGGAAAAGGGGATGATGAACGTGAAAATATTGCTAAATTCGACGATTTTTCGTACGAAACAAAATGCAAGAAAACTTGCTTAAAATGCAATATTATGCTAAATTCTGAGATTTGAATGCCAAATCACATATCGTGATACTACATGAAATAGTATCGAAATATTGGTAAAAATGAACATATTTACGTAATATCAAACTACATGAAAAACGTGAAAAAAGTCACTATTTTACCATATTTGAGGATTTTAACTTCAAATCATAGAGCGAGGTTTCGTATTATTTAGATCCAAGAAAAGACCTATGACAATGTTGTTTCCAATACAAATGATAAAAACCAATGTGTTTTCATTCGAAATAACTAAAATGTTTTTAATTTTCCGTGTAAATTACCGATGGAAGATGTAATTGTAAAACCGCTCTAATCCGGCTGAAACGTCGATATATGCAATAAAACCGAACTTCTCCCCTTTTCAATATCTTACTCAGTATTTCAACGAGAAACAAATAGATGATTGAAAATGAAGTATTTAAGGTTATTATCTAATCAATTATGTGTTTGCATCATTTATATCGTATATTTAATGAATTATTAACAATAAACTGAAAATTCACAAAAACGTGGAAAAACGACAAAATATTGCTTAATTCGATGATATTTTGTTTAAATCACATAAAGGAAAAGAAGATGATAAACGTCAAAACATTGCTAAATTCTATGATTTTTCGTACGAAACAAAATGCAAGAAAACTTGCTTAAAATGCAATATTATGCGAAATTCTGAGATTTGAAGGCCAAATCACATATCGTGATACTACATGAAGTAGTATCGAAATATTGGTAAAAATGAATATATTTATGTTATATCAAACTACATGATTAACGTTAAAAAGTACCTATTTTACCATATTTGAGGATTTTAACTTCAAATCATAGAGCGAGGTTTCGTATTATTTAGATCCAAGAAAAGACATATGACAATGTTGTTTCCAATACAAATGATAAAAAAACAATGTTTTCATTAGAATTAACTAAAATGTTCTTGATTTTCCGTTTATATTACCGATGGAAGATGTACACGTAAAACCGCTCTAATCCGGCTGAAACGTCGATATATGCAATTAAAACAGAACTTCTCCCCTTTTCAATATCCTTCTCAGTATTTTAACGAGAAACAAATAGTTGATTGAAAATGAAGTATTTATGGTTAATTTCTAATCAATTATGTGTTTGCATCATTTTTATTTTATATTTAATGAATTAATAACAATAAACTGAAAATTCACAAAAACGTGGAAAAACGGCATAATATTGCCTAATTCGATGATATTTTGTTTAAATCACATAAAGGGAAAGGGGATGATGAACGTGAAAATATTGCTAAATTCGATGATTTTTCGTACGAAACAAAATGCAAGAAAACTTGCTTAAAATGCAATATTATGCGAAATTTTGAGATTTGAAGGCCAAATAACATATCGTGATACGACATGATATAGTATCGAAATATTGGTAAAAACGAATATATTTACGTAAAATCACACTACATGAAAAACGTAAAAAAAGTCACTATTTTACCATATATGAGAATTTTAACTTCAAATCATAGAGCGAGGTTTCGTATTATTTAGATCCAAGAAAAGACATATAACAATGTTGTTTCCAATACAAATAATAAAAATCAATAGGTTTTCATTAGAATTAACTAAAATGTTCCTGATTTTCCGTTTACATTACCGATGGAAGATGTCCACGAAAAACGCTCTAATCCGGCTGAAACGTCGATATATGCAATTAAAACAGAACTTCTCCCCTTTTCAATATCTTACTCAGTATTTTAACGAGAAACAAATAGATGATTGAAAATGAAGTATTTAAGGTTATTATCTAATCAATTATGTGTTTGCATCATTTATATCGTTTATTTAATGAATTATTAACAATAAATTGAAAATTCACAAAAACGTGGAAAAACGGCAAAATATTGCCTAATTCGATGATATTTTGTTTAAATCACATAAAGGAAAAGGAGATGATAAACGTCAAAATATTGCTAAATTCGATGAATTTTCGTACGAAACAAAATGCAAGGAAACTTGCTTAAAATGCAATATTTTGCGACGTTCTGAGATTA